>NW_008649035.1:257603-332556 GCF_000247585.1 Phytophthora nicotianae INRA-310
ACGGACTGCGACGTGTACAACGAGACTGCTGCTGCGAACCCTTTGTGCGCGACGTTCACGTTGTCTACTGGTGAGTACCTGTTCGGATCGCTTGTAGCCGAGTAATTTCTAACGCTGCCAGTAGCAACGAGGATGTAATAGTAGTAGCAGGATCGAATTAGCTATTGCTACTTCGTGCTACTGCGTATTAAACATATATTATCGTTTTCTGCATGAGAATTGGTTTGTTGCCGTGCGATGCATTTATATACATATAAATAGGCACTTCAGGATGGCGTCAAATTATCAATACTGTAGTGAAAATTGCAGTATACTTAGTAAAAATAATGGTGCTTCGTTGAGTTTTTTTTTATCTCACACTTAAATTTTGGATACAAAATGAAAATTATCAAGAAAAGGAATCGAGTATGAAATTACAAAACCAGAGGTTTTCGCCTCGCAACGTCCAGATCGGCTCCAAAGAAATACATTTCTTGCTTTTCTTTTCTTATTTATGTTTTAGAAATGAAAACAAAAAAATGCTAAGCTCTCTACATTCGTAAAACTTTTCCAAAATGTAGAAACTGTAGCTTAAAAAAGCAAAATAAACGTCTACAATTTTAAATAGAAGCTTTGTTGGATGTATGGATCAAAAGCTTTGTTCAGGTTATTTAGACAACCTTGTGTTCGCTACGATGCTCTTACTAAGTACATGCAAAATAGTTACTAAGTCCATGGGATTATTTGTCTAAGAAACGGGAGCTCAGGATTATTTTTAGCACAATTCGATCCAGCAGAATTTGTCACGATTGTAAACTTTATCTCCATTGTTTGAACAACATGCCTCGTGTTACTTCAAAACAATGGATGATAAAAAAAAATGCTCCAAATAATGGATTAGACGATCCGAGCGAAAAGTTCGATACCCAATTACAGTTAGTTTGAAATACCGACATCAAGGATCTTGAGAAATCACGATTTTTTGTTATTGAGGACAGCCCTAGGACATTCGTGAGCTGAAGCCATGCAAGACGGTTGAAGTGACGGGTACGTGCACACTTGAAGATATGTGTGGAATCAAGTACGAGACGGCCCTCAACTCATACCCGATTTGATTAAAACTTCAATTCTACATAGAAGATATACAAACTGCACCCCGATCAAAGGCACCTTTCAGGACTATCTACACGTACGTACTATCATAGGCTTTACAACTATAGGGTGATGTACCAGAGCGGGACACTTCAAAGTATTCCTCGGGGCGCTCATCGATGCCCCTCAACACGTGCTGATGCTTCGTGCTTAATTTTCAGGAATCCCCCGACACGATTCGAAACGAACGCGCTCAAGGGCCTTGATTAAAGTCTAGGTTGTTTGCAAGCTATGGCTGACTTGAGCTAACTAACCTGTCTGAACCCTTAGGGAGCTACAGACTACAGATAATAATAAGTAGATACCATTCCAAACCTTAGCGTGATGTTGATAACAGCTTCGAGTAGATGGCAGATTGGTTTTCTACAAAAAACCGCCGCTATGTCTTGTACAGGCGTTGTGTTCCACAATCTAATCCAACTGAAGACCGAGTTGCTGATGTATACTACAACTTGCATTGGCGTACTCGAAGCTTGGGGCACACCACCTTCGGATTTGCTAGTTGTTTACATCAGTACTATAAATGACGAATCCCTATTACGTACGAAGGGATCATGACGATATCTTGAAGTTGTGTTGCCTTGACAAGTGTAATACCTATGTAGCCTGTGAGTGAAACTTACAGAATGTGGTGAGTCAAGCTTATCTCATCCATTAGAGTTCTGACTAATGCAAGCTTCTTTGTAGTCGAGCTCACTTTTCAATTTGCCCTCTTCCACTCAAGATCAAGCAACCAACTAACTTTCCAAGATGCTCAAGTCTTGGCTATCTGCCGTGTGCTACACGGCGCTGAGTCTTGCTGTCTTCAACGGCGGTCTCGCTGATGCCGATGAATGGGACGCTAAGGTCGATGAGATCATGGCCAGCCTCACCACTGAAGATCTCGTGGGTCAGATGACACAGATCGCTTCCTACGGCTTGCTGAACTCGACGTACCAACTGGACGAAGACACTTTACGTGGCTTTACCAAGCACCGTGTCGGCTCGTACTTAGGCTTACCCGTGTCGGATTCCGGCGAGGTCAACGGAAAGTGGGGCTGGACCACGGCCGAGATGCGTGCCTTCGTGAGACGCGTCCAGGAGATCTCCATGGAGGACAACGGTGGTCACCCCATCATCTACGGCACGGATTCTGTCCACGGCAACGCCTTGCTGCTGGACACGGTGTTTTTCAGCCATCCGATCAACGCTGCTGCCTCGTTCAACGCCGACCTTGTGTACGAAGAAGGTCGAATCAATGCTCGCGATACGCTTGCAGCCGGAGTTCCTTGGGTCTTCGGTCCGGTGCTCGATCTCATGCACAACCCGCTGTGGCCTCGTGTGTACGAGACGTTCGGCGAAGACCCTCACCTGGCCTCGGTCATGGGATCCGCTATTATCCGCGGTATGCAGAGTAACAACCAGACTGCTGCGTGCATGAAGCACTGGATCGGCTACTCGTGGAACCCCACAGGCCACGACAAGGACGGCGTCACGATCTCGGACTTCGACCTGATGAACTCCTACTTTCTACCGTTTAAGGCTGGTATCGACGCGGGTCTGCTCTCGGGTATGGAGAACTACATCTCCGTCAATGGAGTGCCTGTGGTTGAGAACACGAAGCTTATGACGAAGCTGTTGAGAGACGATGTCGGCTTCGACGGTATGATGGTGACGGACTTCGCTGAGATCAATCACCTTACCGAGTTCCACCGCACAGCTCGTTCCACTGACGAGGCTACCAAGTTCGCTCTGGAGCGCGCGTCAATCGATATGAGCATGGTGGCTACAGACCTATCTTTCACCAACGGAACGAACAAGTTGATTGCGGAGGACCCTGCAATCCTCGCCCGTCTGAAGGAATCTGTGCGTCGTATTGTCAAGCTCAAGGTGAAGCTTGGTCTGTACGACAACCCGATGCCCGGTGAGGAATTGCTTGAGCTGGTCGGTAACGAAGACGATGTTGCTACTGCGTTGGATCTCGCTCGTGAGTCCATCGTTCTACTACAAAACAATGACAGTGTGCTGCCTCTTTCGAAGAACGCGTCAGTCTTCCTCACTGGCCACAGTGCTCACAATATCGGCTTCCAGTGCGGTGGGCTGTCGGTGCAGGTGAAGGGCGTTGACGGTAACGAGCAATTCCAGCACGGTTCCTCTGTGAAACAGGGTTTCGAGATGGTCGCTGGTAATGACTCGTTCGTCTACTTTAACGGATTGAATGTCACGGGAGACTACACCGAAGAGGGTCTAGCGACTGCCAAGGAGTACGCATCCAAGGCTGAGTACACGGTTGCTGTGATTGGTGAACCCAACTACCAGGAGAAAACGGGTGACATCGATGATCTTGCTCTTCCACTCGGTCAGATCGAGTACGTCAAAGAACTTGCTGCTACCGGAACGAAGGTCATTGTTGTGCTCTTTGAGGGCCGCCCGCGTCTGCTGAGCGACCTCCCTGCAAATGTTCACGCCGTCGTCAACGGCATGCTCGCTTGTGAGCTTGGTGGTCAGGCCGTAGCGGAAATTATCTACGGTGATGTAAACCCAAGTGGGCGCATGCCGATCACGTACCCGAAGGATACCGGCAACGTCATGATCCCGTACCGCCACCGTGTCAGCACCCAGTGTGCTACTGGTGACTACTGCGAGCCGCAGTGGACTTTTGGCCATGGTCTCAGCTACACGAACTTCACCTACTCGGACATGAGCATCAGTACCACCAACGTCACCTCCAGCTCCGACTCCATCAACGTGTCCGTGACGGTGACCAACTCTGGTAGTGTGGCCGGTAAGGAGACGGTGATGCTGTTCCTCACACAGCCGTACCGATCCATTTCGGTGCCGGAGGTGAAGCAGCTCAAGAAATTCTCGAAGATCAGTCTGGACGCGGGTGCTTCGCAGACGGTGACGTTCGAGCTGACTGCGGCGGACTGGAGCGTGTACTACCCCCAGATCGGCAAAGGCCTGAAACTCGTTGCAGAGGATACGGACTATGTGGTTGCGATCAAGCCTGAAACGGACTGCGACGTGTACAACGAGACTGCTGCTGCGAACCCTTTGTGCGCGACGTTCACGTTGTCTACTGGTGAGTATCAGTTTGGCTCGCTGATTGCGGAGTAAGGAGAAAAAAAAGCGCCGCTTTGGTTTATTTGCTGGGAGGTAGATGAGGAAATACGAAGACTCACCTTTTAGGTAAGGTGGAGTGAGAGCATTTTTTTGCTGTAGGAGTGCGTAACGATACCAAGATCATTCTGATTTGATAATTCTAAAACTGTTATCATTTGAATCCAACTGAGGGTCAACAACGTTGGTCAGTACTAGAATTAGCGTTGTTGCAGCAAGATGCGTGTGGTCACCACAGTGGTGATGGTGGCCGTCGAAGCAAACTGAAATGATAACTGATAACTGATAACTGCTATGGTTGAAGTTAGAAAAAGATAGCGCGCTGATTGGTCGAGGGAACTTCAGTTCTGCATTTCGGTGTTGGTACGCTGAGACCAGCCACATTTAGACTTGATTCAGGACTAACCGCTCCGCAGCTTAAAGGTTGAAGATGCCTCGAGGATCGAGTTCACACACTGTGAGCGGTCACAGCTGGCGCTTACGTCTTTGAAAACCATGAAGTTTATTCCCTCCAACGATGAGCGCATACACGTTCTACACAATCTTTGGCCGCTTGGTAGATGCGCAGCGGATACCGAAGCGCTAGCTGCATTTCTTCGCCATTCCAACCACCTCGGGAAAGCTCATTTCCGAATTTGCTTGCAGCTCATCAAATTTCAAGTCTTACACCGAGATGCTCAAGTCCTGGTTCACCGTTGCATACATCGCGCCTCTGGGTCTATGACACACCAAAACGTCGCTGCCGATCAATGGGATGACCGCGCCGACGAGATCGTCGACTCCTTCAGCACCGAAGACCTTATTGGCCAGATGGCGCAGATCGACATCTCTGTACTGATGACCGACGACCTCGAGCTGGACGAAGAGATTGTGCGCAAGTACGCCAAGATGCGCGTTGGCTCGTACCTCAACAGTCCATTGACGAACGGGCCCAAGAACGGAACGTATCTGTGGACTGCCGAGAAATGGCGCGAGGTGGTGACGAGGATCCAGGAGATCACGATGGAGGAGAATGGCGGGCACCCGATGATCTACGGTGTCGACTCGGTTCACGGCGCCATCTTCGTCCGTGGTGCTACACTCTTCGGACAGCAGATTAATGCTGCCGCCTCATTCCGCCCCGACCTGGTCTACGAGCAAGGTCGTATCACTGCGCGCGATACGCTCGCAGCCGGGATTCCGTGGATCTTTGGGCCGATCCTCGGCATTTCACGTAACCCGTTGTGGCCACGTACATTCGAGACGTTCGGTGAGGACCCGTACCTTGACTCAGTAATGGCCGATGCCATTGTGCGCGGTCTGCAGAGTAATGGCAGCACTGCCGCCTGTATGAAGCACTGGATAGTGTACACTAAAACACGATAAGGACGCTGTCACCGTGTCGGACTACGATCTGCTCAACTATTTCTTACCTCCATTCAAGTCGGCTATAGACGCTGGTGTACTCAGCGCCATGGAGAACTATATCTCCGTGAACGGCGTTCCCCTTGTGTCCAACAAGAAGCTGATGAACGCACTGTTGCGTGACGACCTGGGTTGGGACGGCATGATGGTGACGGACTACGCGGAGATCGACCAGCTCGCGGATTTCCACCGCGTCGCTCGTACATACGATGAAGCCACCCGTATTTCGCTCACGCGCGCATCGGTGGATATGAGTATGATTGCCACAGACGACAGCTTCATGAACGGCACGAAGGCCCTTCTGGAGCAGAGCCCGCAGTATCTGGCACGCGTGAAGGCGTCGGCTCGCCCTGTTGTCAAGCTGAAACTGCAGCTGGGGTTGTAGGATAACCCGGTTCCGGGTGAGGCCAACGTGGACCTGATCGGCAGTGAGAATGACACGGCTACGGCGCTGAGCTTGCTCGTGAATCCATTGTGCTGCTTAAGAACAACGACAGCGTACTGCCTCTTGCTGAGGACGCTTCAGTGTTCCTCACTGGCCACGCTGCCGATGATATAGGCCTACAGTGTGGTGGCTGGACCATCGAGTGGCAGGGCTATGCTGGACATAACGAGCTGTACCCGCTGGGCTCCACTGTCAAGGAGAATATTGAGTCGATCACTGGCAACAGCAGTAGCGTCTCGTACTTCAACGGATTGAACTACACTGGTGAATACTCGGAAGCTGACCTTGCAACCGATGCCAGCAAGGCTGAATTTACCGTCGCTGTTATTGGTGAGGGTCCGTACGCCGAGAAGCCCGGTGACATTGACGATCTGGCCCTGCCTGCCGGTCAGATCGAGTACGTGAAGCAGCTTGCTTCCACCGGAACCAAGGTTATTGCGGTACTGTTCGAGGGTCGTCCGCGTCTGCTTGGTGACCTGACCGACAGCGCGGCCTCCTCGCCTGTGAAATGGGCGGCCGGGCTGTTGCTGAAATCTTGTATGGATGGTAAAGTGAACCCCAGTGGCCGCTTGCCGATCACGTACTGAAGGACCCCGCTAACATTGAGATGGTGTACAACCACCCCGTGACGACCATGTGCGAGAACTCGACCGAGACGCCGTACTACTGCGAGAACGAATGGGATTTCGGCACAGGCTTGAGCTACACAGACTTCACATACTCGGCGGTGACTTTGAGCAAGAACACGATCCAGGATCCTAACGACTCGATCACTGTTTCGGTGGACGTGACGAACAGCGGTTCGATGACCGGCAAGGAAACGGTGATGTTGTGATGTCCTGATCCAGCCGTATCGCTCGCTGAACGTGCCTGAGATGAAGCAGCTCAAGAAATTCTCCAAGATCAGCCTCAAGGTTGGCGAGACGCAGACCGTGCAGTTCACACTGACTGCTGACGATTGGAGCGTCTACTACCCGCAGATTGGCCACGGCCTCAAGATGATCGCCGAGGACAGCGAGTTTTGGGTCGCCATCAAGCCCGAGACGGGCTGTGACGTATACAATGAGACCGCGAGCCGCAGCTCGCTCTGCTCGAACTTTACGCTCAGCACGGGCGAGTACCCGTTCGGTACTATCGAGATTCCGTGGTGAGAATTGATTTCAAAAATCCTCAATGTGCATTATAACCACGATTGTGAAGATCAGTCAGACCTGTCAGACCTGTTTAAAATATAAAGGTGTTTATCACGCATTTCTTCTCTCGGTATGTACGAATAGTTGATCGATAAAGCAGCATACTATAGCTAGCACGTCCGCGGTCCGCTTTGTTTTGTTGGTTGCAGTAAGTGCTGCGATGTGGCACTACCAACATCGGTGAATGAATGTCAGCTTCAACTTTAAGTTGAAGTTGACAAACACTCACAATGCCACAAGGTACTGCGAAGTATTGACTGTGAGCAACACAGCAATACATCACTTGGCTGTGAGTGAACTTGCCGATGGGTGGCTCTTATCAACGCGCTGAACGTGATCGGGCCGCAGATTTATGTGTTTCAGTGTATTTTGGCACGATGCTCTCGTGCGCCGGAAAGCCCATTAACCACAAAAAAAGATGAGCCAAAGCCGTATATGAATTGAAACTGCTGGTTACTACAAGGCTTTCCATTGCTGTCGATCGATCAAATTGGTTCAACCAGTTTTGTTGTTTAGTTTGATGCAATGTGGTGTCAACGTCGACACTGAACTACATTAACCGTAGTGCGCTTTAACAACACACTGATTTGCCACTACGCAGCATCGTGTACTTTGACCGCCGGTACTTTATGAATACTCAACCAAACACAAGACACAAGAGGCATAACGTAGCCACAGTTAAGTGTATTATATAGGCACGGTTGTGATTTTGTTGCTCTCGTGCACGCACTAAACGCCCCTTTCCGAGGCATCCACTACACATCTGAAGACGCTTAATCGACCGAAATGTCGACGCTGGGGCGCATGGACGCACACACAGCGAGCACGTCGTGGATCTTGTGGTTCTTGAAGTCGCTCATGATCTTAGCCTCGTTCTTGATCTTGTTGTCGTCCACAGCAACATAAGCCTGCTCCGTCAGGATGTAGTCGAAGCGAGGAGCCCACTTACGGGAGCCCAGACGGGCCGTCGTGGAGCAGTTGTCCACCATGTAAGCAACGCCACGGGCGTGCATGTACGGGTTCAGCGAGTCCACCGACTCAATGACCGACTCGTTAGCGACCTCCGAGTAGCAGTGGCCGTGACTGATAAGCACGTCGATCTGAGCCATCATCATGGCCACGTACGTGCCGGCCGTGAAGGGGTTCATGATGAAGTTGCCGTCACGAGCGGCACGGACCTTCTCACCGACCTTCCACGTGTACGTCTGGTCGATCTTGCCGAACGGGAAGCGGTCGTGGCGGGCCACAGCGTTGTTGACACTGCGGATCTCGTTACCGCAGGCCACGTCGTCGTACACCTCCTCGATGATATCACGGCACGGCGTGTAGGCGGCCGTGTAAGCCTTCTCGAAGATGATCTTGTCCTCGCCCTTGAAGCTGTCGTACACCGACTTGATACCGTCGTGCGAGATCTTCTCGTTCAGCGGACCAGTGATGCACTCGGCCGTGTTCTTGAAGGCGTCCTCGGGGGTCATGCCGTCCTGCACGTAGCGACGGAAGAGCGACTCGACCAGGCCGTGCACGCCACCCAGAAGGATGCAGCGCTCACCAAAGATGTCCGACTTGTACTCGTCGGACATGGTCGTGTAGAACGTGTAAGGAGCGCCCACGCCGACACTCCAGCCCAGAGCGATCTCGGACGCGTTGCCCGTCACGTCCTGGTGGATGGCCACACTCGAGTTGATACCGGCGCCGTTCACGGTCTTGCCCTGCACATACAGGCGACGCACGCTGGGACCCATGCCCTTAGGGGCCATCATGACCACGTTGATGTCCTTGGGGAACGTCTCGTTCACCGACTCGAGGTGGCCCAGCAGGAATCCGTGCGACAGACCGAGCGTCGCGCCCTTCTTGATGAGCGGGAAGATCTTGGGGTACAGGTTGACGGTGGCGGAGTCGCTGATGAGCAGAACCACCATGTCGGACTCCTTGATAACGTCGAACATCTCACCGAGCGTGCCGTTGTCCTCGCTGAAGCCGGCGGCCTTGGCCTGGGCGAAGGACGACGAGCCCTCGCGAAGACCGACCTTGACCTTGATGTCCGAGACGCCCTCGAGCGACTCGCGCAGGTTCTGTGCCTGGGCGGGACCCTGCGAGCCCCAGCCGATCACACCGATCTGCTTGATGCCCTCGAAGGCCTTGGGTAGCAGCGGGAACAGGTCGCGGCCGCCGGGTAGAACGGTCTCCTTGGCGTCGGCCATCTGCACCGTGCGCAGGTGGTCCTTGAACACGACGGAGCGCAGCTCAGAGGCGTTGGTGGCGAACGAGCGCGTCTTGAGGAGCGGTGACGAGGCGCGCATGGCGGACTGGAAGAGACGCATGATCTAGGAGCGGGGAGGGGCTGGTGCGACTCGAGAGGGAAATCGAGGAATGAGGGGGATCTTGTGCTGGCGGTGGAGAGCGACCGCTTGGAGGGCTCAGCTTCAAGAATAAGTGTGTGGCGGCTATTAGGGCAGCTATAAATAGCTGCGCAAACGTTTGCGCAAGTCCGCTACGGTGCTGGATACTGAATGGTGTTGCTGATCAGAACAGAGACGGGGTGAAATATAGCTTAAAGCAACCTAACGTGGTTGCGCAAACGCTTGCGCAACCACGTTAGGTTGCGTTAAGGTGATGTTTGCCACACAGAGAGACGGGCCCGGTATCATCAACACCGGATTGTCTTTTTACTGGTGCTTAGAAGTTTACATGTAAAAAAAGGCAATCCGATAAGGGCTGTCGATAATGCGGAGAATCACTAGATATTTGTATCAACCTTCACGAATTATTCGTGGTCATTACGGGATCTATTTTTTCATAAAAAAAAAAAATGAAACGCGTTGGTCCAAAATACACTGTAGAACTCGAACGTAAGAAACTTTTCTTTCTTTCACAACTTCAAAAGCAAGTTGCTCGTACATTTTTGAATGTTATGGGAGCGTTTCGTCGAACACTTTCTGCATGAAGTTTGTCATGCTGCCCGAATACGCCGTCAATGGCATTAAGCAAACGCGAAGGTTATCTTACATGAGACTGGGCGTCAGGTCGGTCGCACAGACAACTCATAGCCGCGGAATACAAGTGTACACCTCAATCCGTCCGTAATGTGCAAAACGACAAATGCAAACTCCATCGCTCCAAGTACTCGCTCAGTGAAGTGACGAGGACTATCCAAGAGCTTCATTAATGTCATCGGCAGATGCAAACCTGACTGCTTCAGCATGGAAGCGCAATGATGAATTGTTTTTCAAAGTTAGGGTCCTCGTTAGTTATCAATGTAATATTTTTACCATGTATTTGTTAGCGTACCAAGCCCAGGTTCCGTACAAATTGTTGTTTAAGAACCGCGTTGGGATTAACCCGCCATCGACTTGACTCCACAACTTTTGGCAGCAAGCCAAACGTTCTGAGTTCGACTCTCAAGACACGCAATCTGCACAAGACACGCATGTTGCGACTCAATATTAGCATTAATACAAACGAATTGGAAATAAAGGATACGGAAGTCTCGAACCTGCACGTTGCAATGCTGTCTGAAGACGAGCCCGCCGAGCTTCTGCTCATGTATCCATACTTGATGCCCATATAAAGAGTGCAAGCATCAGCGAGAGTGGAGCAAAATAGAACAAGGTTTGTGTGCTAAAGAAGTTATCGATGGAGAGCGAGGTGACGATGCAGCTCGCGCTGCTACCGGGAGAGTACGTCTAGCCGAGCAGTTTGTACGAATGAACGCTAACAACCGAGTTCGTGGCGATGCTCTCAGGACGCTCGTGTGGCAGAAGGGACCCGGCGTTGGCAGCGGACGCTTCGGACAGGTTTCGGCGGCATTGCGATTGCCAAGGTGCAACATCCAGCATTTAAATGTAGCAGTGTTCATCTGATTCATCTGGATGATAGTGCGGAGTTGCTCGCGGTTAAGCAGATCTTCATCCAAGAGGAGCTTGAGCTAGGCAACGACGTGAGCTCGCTCTCACTACAGCGCGTCCAAAGCTGGGAGCAGATTGAGCGCGAGCTGGATGTGCTGAGTTTACTACAGCGCCACGAACACCACAACATCGTGCGCTTCCTCGGCAGCGGTAAGCCGCCATTTGTGTGCAATGCTACATTTGGCTGGTTGAGTCTGATGTACTATGCTGGACTTTTACTGCTGCTGGTAGAACGCTACGGACCGACGGTCAACATGTTCATGGAATATCTTCCGGCGGGTTCGCTGAGCAAGTACGGAGCATCGATTGACCACCGGATATGACGCTGGTCGAAGAGTGTAGTGTTGACATTAGTGATATGGATATTGCACAGACTGCTGAAGGAGTTCGGTCCGTTTGACGAGGAAATGGTGCAGGTATATATCCGTGATGTTGTACGCGGTGTGGAGCATCTGCACGAGTTGGGCATCGCTCACCGCGACCTCAAGTGCGCCAATTTGCTGCTTGCAGATGACGGTGTCAAAATTGCAGATTTTGGGACAGCAAAGAGGGCGGTTGAGGAAGAACTGGGTGGAGTTATTGCAGAGGAGGGAGCACAGGAGAAGTCGATGGAGACAGCAAGGTGCGTTGCGGTTGCTGTCATCCCTGCGGCGGTTAGTGCTGAGTTGGCTTAATCGTTTAGATCAGTGCGTGAAGGCTTGGGGTCGCCGTTTTGGATGGCACCAGAGATCGTTCGTGCTGAAAAAGGAGCGGATTCCTGGCGTAAGGCGGATATCTGGGGAATTGGATGCATCGTGATTGAAATGGCAACGGGGAGGCCTCCGTGGGTAAGCTTGTGCCGAGGTGCACGTGATATAGGCTTGCTATTATGGTTCGATAACTTCTATATGCGTACTTAAATACTGCTGATCCGCAAATTGCAGGAAAACCTGTCGAACCCACTCACCGCCATGTTCCACATCGCCTCCGTGACGACAATCCCAGAGTTCCCGGCCCACCTGTCGCCCACAGCACACGACTTCTTGTTGTTGTGTTTCGATAAGAATCCAAACACTCGTGCAACGGCGACGGAGTTGCTCCAGCATCCTTTCTTACGCAACGACGGTGAATGCGACTGACTGGAGTTTCGTCAAGAGTTGATATCCGATCTACTACGCTGCGTCTGCTTATCAATAAATAGGCGACACGAACTGTGCAATACACAATGCATGATCTATTTGGTCTCAAGTTTACCCATCTAGATTTCAAGGTGTGGTTTTCAAAATTTTGGAGAAGAACATACCACAGCAACTTAACTTCGTGAGGCGAGCACTCAAGTAAATACGACTGTTTTGTGATTATTCTCAAACAGCGAGGAATCGCGCACGCTAATAGCAACGTCAGGCATATATTGTTTTCTTCAATCCCGATAAGTATATAGTCAGCGGTTTTCTGGACGATCCGACATGGATGGCCCCAGCTACGTGGAATCGGGGCGGGTACGACGCTGTTTTGGTGAACAAAGGAGAAAAACTGGTGTGTCTTGTTCTACTGACGCGGATCATTCTTTCGATCCCTTCTACTTCATCGCGCTCGTGGACAAACTTGCAGCAGACGTCTTAAACGTTCAGCTTTCCAGTGAGCACACAAGATTTTTGAGAGGAGAGTTGTGCGTGCCGTTTCTTCGGAACTGCGCGCTACTCAGAGTAGTGCTGATCAAACGTTCCAGAATTGCAAGGCAGAGATCATGGTCATTGGAGTCAACTATGAGATTACTCCGTTCGATGGATCCCAAGTTTGCTAGAAGCAGAGGGCATGTCATGCTTGACTTGAATTTCCAGCAACTGAGTTAGCGATTCAGACCAACTCAATAATTTTGCGTTATTGATTTGGATAGCCTGCATCAAGCAACCGTGACAAAATGTGTGCCTTATTCGAGTGTCTTATGTCAGTGTACTTGCATCCCTTATCGAAATTGTGAACCCATTTGATCGATTGGAACTGCCATGATCCACATTCTGCGATCACTACTTCAGAGCACCCGGATCACATGTTGGCCACAGCACACGACTTCTTGTTGTTGTGTTTCGACAAGAATCCAAACACTCATGTGTCGGCACCGGAGTTGCTTCAGCAGCCGCTCTTACGCGAGGGTGATACATCACAGCTCAACTATTGGAGCAGGTCGTGCTCAACGAACTGCTTCAGTACGTTGGGTATATGTGGGAATGAAAACTGTAAACACAAATTCTATTCGATCTCAGGCTACTTCAACTTAGGTACCTGGTGACGAAGCGCAAACGATAGCAGTTTACCAAGTAAAACGTCATGGTTCTCGTTGATAATCGTCTGCGCTGACGAGTTGTAGCTCTTTGTCCGTAACAATTCCTTCGTATCCTTCAATTGAATCATCGCCAACAAAACTGCACATATTGTAAGTACCACACTGCATCCTCTCATATCGCTACAATAACTTACCTCTCAGTGGTGCCCATGCATCTGTAGCCGCGTAGCTGATCTGTGCGTCACTCAGAGCAGGCGCTTCCCAGTCCGACACTTGCATCTCTTTATCCAGTGAACCTCCAAGAAACACTTGACACGCCGTTTTAAGTCCCGGTCGCTTGCATCCAAGTTTGTGTGTGATATACAGCGTGTCTATCGTCGAGTTCACTGCCTGCACGAGCTCCGACGACTTCAATTGACGGAAATCGTCGCTCAGCGAGTGACCGACTTTCAATACTTCAGGGTCAATGAACAGCCCCTGTAGCACCGGAGGAAGCGGTTTGCCTCGTTGTAATCTATACAGGAACGCCCGTTCCAGTGTGCTAATCTGGATCAAGCACACGGGGTTGCCCTTCGCCCCCTTGAGCGGGTGAAAGTCCGGCCTGGCCTCGGTATCGACGCCCACGACCTTCTGCTCCCTAAGATATTCTGCATGTTCCAGCTCCTCCTGCTCCGAGTGGATGACTGCGATGGGCCCATCAAAGCTGGTGGTTGGGAGGTTGTCATAGTCGCCCAGTGTCCTCTCCCCGAAACGCTGGAATAACGCTGAGCCCTCGCGGAACAGCGGCAGGTGCTTGACGCGAGCGTCTTTCGCCTCTTTCCGTCGTAGCATATGCGCGAATTGCTTCTGACGCTTTTTGGCACCGGCGTCCAGCGGCTCAACAGTTTGTACGGGTTTCTTTACGGAGGCGGTGGGTAGTGGCATCTCCTGAAGCGTCTTGGTGGCCAGCGCCGATCGAAGGCGGTTCAGCTGCTGGCGCTGCTTCTGACCAGCGGGCGAAATTGCGGCGTTGCCACTGGTGCTTCGGCTCCTCCTTTTGCTGGCAAAGGAGGCGGCGCCGCATGGGGTGCGTACCAGCGTCCACACACGTCGAGCATTGGCAGACAGCATCGCTATTTGATCATCAGCGTATGGACATCAAGGAAGTCACTACCCAACCGAAATAATGACATCGTATCAGCGTCACTCATCCGATAGAGTGACAGTCTGTCTCTCTAAACTTGACTATACTAAGCCTTAATTTATTCCAGTGAAGTCGCCGTTGTAACATTTTCCAAAATGTTCGGGGCCGCGCAACTTGCTGCCAGTACTCCGGCGCTGCAGCCGTCGCTGCCCAAGTTCTCGACGCGGGAGGCCCGTTTCCGCAAGGCCCGCGACGCCAATACACTGATATTCTCGGTGCCTACCCGCTCCAGCCTATTGCTACCGTTGTTGCGCCCTGTATGCCACACCTATGAGCAACAAGATGCGCGTTGTTTACACTTGTTACAGGCAGCAGCACTGGTGCCCAGTTGCAAGTGTAACAAGCTACTCGCGACCGTGACACAAGCACTTAAGATGCCCCTCCCTGCAGCAACTAGGAGCCAACTGGAAACCAAGTTACGTCCACTGATAACGAAGTTACGCGACGAAGACAAGGAGAGCGCGACTCGGCCATTACTTGCACTGCAACTTAAGGAGAAGGTGGCTGAGTGCTTACGCTGCTGGATCGCCGAGCCTATCGACGGCTTCGTACTTAGGAAAGAACATGTCGTGAACGGCATGCGGCTGGACGACCTGGTGGCTACACCTGCTGGAGCGGGGTACTTGAGGGGGTACCGTCGCGAAGACGGCATCTGCACGGTAGTGTACCCCTGGGGCCACGGATTCGTGCATGTTAAAGACGTGGAGAAGGTGAAGCAAGCACTGGAGAAACACCTTAAGAAGCGCACGTACAACGAGTACGTGGCGTTGGAGCACCAGCAACTGTACGAGCAGATTGAGGGACTGGTGGAGAATCTGCCGCCAGCGCCCGAGGAGAGCTATGCAGTGAAAAAGGAGGTGGAAAAGGAGGAAGAAGGAGACGTTGAAGAGTACAAGGAACTGCTGAAGTCTCTTGAGGAGGAGGTGCGGTCGTTTTAGCTGGGGGTGGATGTACTACAGGCGAACTAATGTTGTGTACTTGATGCAGCATGTGGACACGACAGTGCTTCGTGAAGATCTGGGGTTATTGCGTCGTGTGCAGGCGCTGACTAACAAGGTTAAGGAGCTCCGTCGGGCACAATCGGCTAAGGAGCCTGAGCTCAAAATGCTGCGTACGGACGAAGACGAGGAGATGGCAGGTGACGCTGAACAGCAAGAACCTGACGAGTCGATGCAGAACCAAGATCAGACAGGGGAACAGAAGCAGGAGCAAGAATCGCAGCTTTCAGACAAAGAGGAAGCACCTTCGAGCGAGCACAAGGAGGAGAAGGAGCAGCACCAGTGAATGCAGTTGACGATAGTGCGTGCTTTTGTATTTAAAGTCGGCAGTATTGGCGATGTGATTGCCGTCGATCAATGTAATACATTGAATGTATCAAGATGGCGAGTGACGAAGTGCTCGCTAACCTGGTCAATGCTTTTCCAATTGATTTGTTTGTAATTTCCTTGCCAACGACTGGTGTGTGCCAAGAGCAGAGAGTGCCTTGCCTCGTACGACAACAGCACAATCAGGTCGTGACAAAGACGCCTTTGATCGATGGAGTGGGGTCTTATTTATCCAAGACCATTATACTCTGCAATTCTCCGCTTCAGTGGCCGATGGTGCGTTCAGCCCACTTCAATTCTTTGGGCGATCCCAACTTGGGATTCCCAAGCATTTGTCTGGAAGATGGTATTGTGCAAATTGGGCGTTTTCAGTAAGTATGTTAATTTAGTATTTTCAATTGTCGGTGCCAGTACGTACATACTGGTATCGACAATTGAAAATACAATATAATTGTTAAGGTAAAATATTACCAATAGTTTACTGATCATAAATTACTTTAAATAAAAGGGATTTTTTTAAAAAATAAATTAGTGGTAATTTACTATGAGTAAACTATTTTCAAGCCGTTATGGAACAAGAAATTTTGTAGAAGTTATTAGCCCATCCCAGAATTTGAATTATATTCTAAGCTGGCCAAAAACGCAGTATAAATATCATATCTCCTGCGTTCATGCCCCGCATGTTCGCTTTTTAAAATATAAGCACAATTTGATATTACTATAATAGATCAACTTTTATTATGATCCCCAGTTTGGAACGGGTTTGAAGGTTACTTCTCCGTATCATGGTGATCACCACAACTTTTTAAGAAACGACCACCAAAGCGCAGTAATGCTGGATCGACACCAGAGAACTAATCTAGGTATCACATTGGCGGTCCAACAAGCTGTTCTTCAAACTCTGTCGATTGAGATATGAGGTATCCATACCGACCGCAAAATCCCGGTGGTTCCCAGCACCTGCTTTTGATGCAGCCCGTCAGTCGATACTAAAGTGAGCAAATGTCAAGAAGACCGAGAGTCAGTGACTCAGTCACAAGCAGCAAAAGGAATCGTTTGCCAGCGCCCCCACCGTAAACATCTATCGGCTGGTGCCTGGTGGCCATGCGTTTGGAAAACAATCTGTGATGGGAATCAAAGATTAAAAATGTCTTGTGTTGGTCGAACACTTTCGTCTAATTGCGGTGAAAAGAATGGTTTCACAAACCCAGGTGGGAATGGTGGTGTCATGCTGTTCGTATAATAAAGATCCCTACAATGTTGCGATTGCTGGATCACATACGATGATTACCTAGGACTGCTTTGCTCCGGCGGAACACCTTGGAGAGAGGTGTCTCTCTCCAAGGACCGCGGAGCGTCACGTTAATCACTTCCACATTTGCTTTCAAGTACTCAAGTCTCCAACCTCGACTTTCAGTCACGAGATCAAAACATGGTCGCTTCAGTCTCCAGCGCTAGTCGCGCGATCTTCGCTCTCTGCTCCCTCATCGCTGTCCAGGGTGGTGTTGCCGCTGCTGGTGGTGCCCAGATCGAAATCGGTTCGTGCCTTGAAAAGGCTGGCATTGAGACCTCGTTGCCCACCACTTCGACGTGGGCCGTTGATACCGAGGCCTGGAACTCGCGTGTGAGCCCTGTACCTTCTGCTGTCGCCTACCCCAAGACGGAGGAGGAGGTTTCGGCCGCGTTGAAGTGTGCCGCTGATGCTGGTCTTAAGGTGACTACGCTTGGTGGCAACCGTTCGTTCTCCAGTATGGGTTTCGGCCGTGACGACGGTGCTCTCATCATGAACTTGAAGTACTTGAAGCACCTCAAGTATGACGAGAAAACCAAGCTCCTGTCGTACGGTGGCCCCGTTATGATCTCGGAGGCTGCCAACTACATGTGGAGCAACTTCAGCCGCACTCTTCCTCACGGCCGTTGCCCCGATGTCGGTATGACTGGTGTGGCTGCTTCGGGTTTTGGTACTCTGTCTCGTTCTAGCGGCACTGTGCTGGACAACATTGTGTCCGTCCGTGTGGCTCTTGCCAACGGTTCCATCGTGGACGCCGACGCCAAGCAGAACTCGGATCTGTTCTGGGGTGTGCGTGGTGCCGCCAGCTCGATGGGTGTGGTGCTTGACTTCAAGATCAAGACCATGGAAGCCCCGTCGCAGCGTGTGGTTAACTACACTATCGAGTTCAACTCGAGCGACAAGCCCACTCAGCAGGACAACGTTGACGCTCTTATCGGCACCCAGAAGTGGGCTTTGAGCAAGGACAACAACGACCTAGTGTCTATCCGCTTCAGTCTTAAGACCAAGTCTACTTTGCAGGGATTCTTCTACGGCTCGTCCAAGAAGGCCACCAAGGTGTTTGCTTCGCTCATGAAGAACCTGCCCCCTTCCATGGTTCTGACCACCAATGAGAGCGATTTCTGGGCTTCGGAGAGCATCTCGACCCCCGGTATTGTGGCGCAGACTCTCACCCCTCGTCGTTTCTTCTACATTACCTCGGTGACGATCCCCCGTAAGACCCCGCTGAACAATGCGACGGCCTGGGAGCTGTTCTCCAACACTGCCTTCGCTCCTAAGCTCCCGGACGCTTCGGCCTCTGGCTTCGTCGACATCTGGGGTGGCAAGTACGCCAAGGGTGTGAAGGCTGACGCCTCGGCATGGAAGCACGATGACAACCTGCACCTGGTTCGTTGGGACATGCGCTCGTCTGCGTTCAACGTCTCGTTCGCCGACAGCACGATGACCACCATGCGTGGAAACTTCTACAAGTTCGTGGACGCTTATAAGGCTTCGGGTGGTGTGCCCGGTGGCTTCACGACGTACCGTGACGAGAAGTGGACGGTGCCGGAGATGGCTGAGTACCTGTACGGCGGGGGTAACTTCAAGAAGCTGCAGAAGATCAAGACGGCGTATGACCCGAACGAGATGTTCAACACGGACCCTCAGGCCATTCCTGCTCTGGCTGCTTAGATGATCTAGGGACCAACTTTGCTCTTCAATTTAGAAGATTTGTCTTACTTACAATATAGATGTAGTACGAGCGTTGTGAATAGAAAATATTCATCGATCTACCAAGTTGATGCTTGTTTTTAAGCCTTATTTTTATGGTCAATTTCACAATATATTTTTTTCTTAGAGTCTCAGCCTGAGGCGATCGATCTTACACAGCCGCACTAGTTTTAATCTTTTCTTCAAAGAAGATGCTGCATTTAGCTTATTTTACTGTATACAACCGAATTGTAGCATACTTTGAACGTACTAAAACTATAATATTTACATTAAGCCAAAGGTAAGGCATCCCAGCAATAGTCAACGAGTGAGAGCGACAAAGTGCAAAGATGAGAGCAATTCGTACACACAGAAAGGCAGACTAGACTTGACGCCGAAAACCAAAATTCAAACAAATCCACAAACTTTATTAGAGACCCGATCATCAAATTTTAGGCAGTCTCTAAAGTACTCGTATTTTTATTCGGCATCATTGACGATGTTTCTATAATAGTATTTGTATTATTTTTAAAAAGTATTAAAATACTTCGAAGTAACTATTTTGCCTGCTCCTCTTCAATGACAAGATCCACTTGACGTTGGGCAGATTCCTCCGCTATTCCACCATTTGTCTATGGGGAACAGCATGTGGATGGATGCACTGTACCGATGTGACATCGGCGATGTCGTTCACCTTGACAGTTCACAAAACCAGGTTGTCGCCGGATGATTGTTTGCCAGCTCCTATCGCGCGTTGAATCAAATCACAACCCGGTTCAGCAACATTAGCTTAAACCACCTGCTGGACGATCGTCGAACCGTTGCCTGTCAAGCATTTTTGCTAGTTGGCGTTGCCAAGTTGGCAATGACAACTTGCCATACTGGCCAGTACAGTACTGCTACATAGCGCGAACGGCATCCAACCTGACAAGTATTTTGTCACAAACTACAAAAAAACACGCGCGTTTGCCTATCCTGCGTTCGTTCCTTCTTCTGGACTATGGCGACCGATTCAAGTTTTGGATTTCATCTGTATTAAGGGAACTGAACGTGGTCACCAGAACTATTACACAGACGACCACCAAAGCCGCAGTAATGCTGGATTAACGGCCACCCCAGAAAAATTAATCTATCATCTGCCTCAAGTCTGTAATGGCTCGAAATAAGGTGGTCGAACCAACTCCTTTTTTTTTTTTTTTACAAAACTTTGGAGCTACCGCTGGTATGGCACCTGCTTTCAATTACATGTACCCTCGTGCCATTTTAGATACAATATCTAGCCGTAAACCGTCTGCTGCCTGCCGGCCATGCGTTTGGAAAACAAATTGAGATTAGAAGTAGGGGATCGTGAAGAACAGCACTCCCAAGCCAAAAGGACTCGACTCAAAAATAACAATGGCAATCGTTCGTCGCGTTGCCACTGTCTTTTTTGCCAAGGTCTCACAGCGAGACATGGTTTCACAATCACAAGGCTTGGCTCCCACCTGGTAGCACGCTATCTGCCCATGCTTTTCAAATGGCCGTAATAGACAATTTCACGATTGCTGGGATCCTATGTGGAGTTACGTTGCAGTAGAGCGTTTTGGCCGACACCCATGGATATGGTGCTCCTCTAATTAATCAGTTGGTCACTTCCACATTTGCCTTCTAGCACTCAAGTCTCACACAGTACAAGGCAAAACATGGTTGCTTCAGTCTCTGGCGCTAGTCGCGCGATCTTCGCTCTCTGCTCTCTTATCGCTGCCCAGGGTGGCTTTGCTGCTGCCCAAACGGCCGACATTGGTTCGTGCTTGGCCAAGGCCGGTGTTGAGAACTCGGTGCCCACCACTTCCACATGGGCTGTGGACACTGAGGCTTGGAACTCGCGTGTGAGCCCCAAGCCTTCTGCTGTCGCCTTCCCCAAGACGGAGGAGGAGGTCTCGGCTGCTCTGAAATGCGCCGCTGATGCCGGTGTTAAGGTGACTACGCTTGGTGGCAACCGTTCGTTCTCCAGCATGGGTTTCGGTCGCAACGATGGCGCTCTGGTCATTAACCTGAAGGGTTTGAAGCACCTCGAGTACGACGAGTCCACGCAGCTCCTGTCGTACGGTGGCCCCGTTATGATCTCGGAGGCTGCCAACCACATGTGGAACAAGTACAAGCGCACGCTTCCTCACGGCCGTTGCCCCGATGTCGGTATGACGGGTGTGGCTGCTTCGGGTTTCGGTACTCTGTCTCGTTCTAGCGGCACTGTGCTGGACAACATTGAGTCCGTCCGTGTGGCTCTTGCCAACGGCTCCATCGTGGACGCCGACGCCAAGCAGAACTCGGATCTGTTCTGGGGTGTGCGTGGTGCCGCCAGCTCGATGGGTGTGGTGCTTGACTTCAAGATCAAGACGTACGAGCCTCCTTCGGAGCGTGTGACGAACTACACTATCGAGTTCAACTCGAGCTACAAGCCGACTCAACAGGACAACGTTGACGCGCTTGTCGGTACCCAAAAATGGGCTCTGAGCGAAGACAACAACGACCTGGTCTCCATTCGCTTCAGCCTCAAGACCAAGTCTTCGCTGCAGGGTTTCTTCTACGGCGGTGGCGCTGAGGCTAAGACCGTGCTTGGCTCGCTGATGAAGAACCTCCCGTCTTCGATGGTTCTGACCACCACTGAGAACGACTTCTGGGCTTCGGAGAGCATCTCGACCCCCGGTATTGTGGCGCAGACTCTCACCCCTCGTCGTTATTTCTACATCGCATCGGTGACGCTGCCCAGCTCGACCCCGCTTGAAAACACTACGGCCTGGGAGCTGTTCTCCAACACCGCCTACGCCCCTAAGCTTCCGGACGCTTCGGCCTCTGGCTTCGTCGACATCTGGGGTGGCAAGTACGCCAAGGGTGTGAAGGCTGACGCCTCGGCATGGAAGCACGACGACAACCTGCACCTGGTTCGTTGGGACATGCGCTCGTCTGCGTTCAATGTCTCGTTCGCCGACAGCTCGATGACTACCATGCGTGAGGGCTTCTACAAGTTCGTGGACGCTTACAGGGCTTCGGGTGGTGTGCCCGGTGGCTTCACGACGTACCGTGACGAGAAGTGGACGGTGCCGGAGATGGCTGAGTTCCTGTACGGCGGCGGTAACTTCAAGAAGCTGCAGAAGATCAAGACGGCGTATGACCCGAACGAGATGTTCAACACGGACCCTCAGGCCATCCCTGCTCTGGCTGCTTAGACGATTCTCTGATTGAGATTGTATGCATGTATCTAGTGAGTATCGGAGCCTTAAAATGAAGAAGGAGTCACTCTGGTGGTCTCGCATTGTGAATTGTTAAAAGAATTTTCTTGTGTTTTGTTTCAGTTTTCCAAGTACATATTACTGTATCAGTAGGGAGAGAAGTAAAATAAATTATTATTTTTGACACCTATAATCCTTTTTTTTTTAAATTACCGCATTTTATGAGAACTCTCTAATCGCCACATTTCCCACTGTCAAGCTTATAAAGTGCATTTTTAACGGAAATCCCCGATTAATATCCGGTACCCGAATAGCACCCTCCCAACGTAACCTCTTAGTAACATTAACTTCGGAAGCTGCCACGGCCGGGAATTGGATGGAATAGCACGTTTCATGCCACGATGTTAGTTCCGTGCAAAGTGGGAAGCCCGTGGTGAAAGCCAGGAGGAAGACGTCGGCTTCAACCTCGACGAGCTTCATGATGATCTCGATGATATCGCTTTAATCGACGCGTACGACGCAATGACAAAGTGTAACCTTTTGTGAATACAGAGTAACCTTTTTGCGAATCGAAAGGGTACTATTAAATAGTACCCCGGGTATTGTTCTGAAATATCCGTTAGTGGTATGAAAACTGATATTAGAAGTGGGACGGTGTGGGAATACAAGTACAGTTAGTAAATATGTATTGAAATGCTTACAAGCCACTAGGAACTTGAATAGACAAGGGAATTTGCAATTTACTGTTAATACCCACCTTGTAAGTAAGCGCCATGAAGCTTAAGTCGACCGTCGTAGCCGTCAGGTTCGGACAAGGTCGTTAACAATGTTTGTTTTAATCTCCAGCTCGACTTGTCTTATTTATTTGAATGCGCTAACAGTGTGTTGCCATGATTTGAGCACTCGAGGAATAAACGTTTCTCCTCTCGAGTCAGACTTTGGGACCTGCTCCAGACCATCGAATGAACGGATTCGTTATTGCCTCGTACAACTATCCATTCGGAAAAGACAAGTTGAAATACTGCACGCGCCTTCGTATCCCGTTCGTGCTAATCTATTCCGCACTCGATAAACAAAATTGCAGGCCACTGAAATGCGATTGGAGCTCAGGGTTCCGTTCCGCAACTGTAAAATACCGTGCATGAAGTCATTCCCTGGTTGAAAAGGTGCTCTGAAGTTTATTGTCATCTTACGCAGGGCACCCCGCGAGATCTCTTGCGGGAGCTCAGAATGAACTTCTTACGAAGAAAACAATCAAAATTCCAATGCATAAGTAAGAATCGACGGACCGGATTTCTAAGTTTCGTAGGCGTCTCTCAAAATCTTCCCACTGGGATGAAGATTTTAGATGTGGGGCGGTGTGGGAACTGTGGTCCATTTCCTGCTGATTTGGCTTCTGGCATCAGATTTGGAAGCATGTCAAATACTAAGGAAGTATTGGTCATTTCAGTATGTGCACCATGTGTCGTTGTTAACGATTTCTTATCGACAGAGGAGACGCTTGCTAGGATATGTACAAACCTTGCTTTTGACCAACACCAGGCTTAGAATACGTGTGACGGATTATCCAGATAAAATCAAAAATCATGAGTTTGAATCTTATTCCAAATTATATGATTGTAAATATTTTGATCTTGGAAAATGACCCATTTCTGACAGAGCTTTCAAATCGTAAACTCCCAAATCAAAAAGTATTTCGGTAAATTAAAAAAAAACTCTCGGTGTTAAATGTGATACCTACAGTAGTATTTTTTTTATTTTTTCTCTTGCTACTAAAAGTATTATGCTTCGAATTATTTGTAGAAACACAGGAAAGGTTCTTCTAACAATTCACAATGCGAGACCACCAGAGTGACTCCTTCTTCATTTTAAGGCTCCGATACTCACTAGATACATGCATACAATCTCAATCAGAGAATCGTCTAAGCAGCCAGAGCAGGGATGGCCTGAGGGTCCGTGTTGAACATCTCGTTCGGGTCATACGCCGTCTTGATCTTCTGCAGCTTCTTGAAGTTACCGCCGCCGTACAGGAACTCAGCCATCTCCGGCACCGTCCACTTCTCGTCACGGTACGTCGTGAAGCCACCGGGCACACCACCCGAGGCCTTGTAAGCGTCCACGAACTTATAGAAACCATCACGCATGGTGGTCAACGTGCTGTCGGCGAACGAGACGTTGAATTCAGACGAGCGCATGTCCCAACGAACCAGGTGCAGGTTGTCATCGTGCTTCCATGCCGAGGCGTCAGCCTTCACACCCTTGGCGTACTTGCCACCCCAGATGTCGACGAAGCCAGAAGCCTTGGCGTCCGGAAGCTTAGGGGCGTAGGCGGTGTTAGTGAACAGCTCCCAGGCCGTAGTGTTGTCAAGCGGGGACGAGCTGGGCAGCGTCACCGATGTGATGTAGAAGTAACGACGGGGAGTAAGTGTCTCCTTGAAGAGACCAGGAGTTGTGATGTCCTCAGAAGCCCAGAAGTCGTTCTCGTCGGTCTTGAGCATCATGTTAGGAGGCAAGTACTTCATGAGGGAGCCCAGCACGGTCTTAGCCTCAGCGCCACCGCCGTAGAAGAAACCCTTCAGTTCAGACGAGGTTTTAATGCCGAAACGGATAGACACCAGGTCGTTGTTGTCCTTGCTTAGAGCCCATTCCTGGGTGCCGACAAGCGCGTCAACGTTGTCCTGTTGAGTCGGCTTGTAGCTCGAGTTGAACTCGATAGTGTAGTTCGTCACACGCTCCGAAGGAGGCTCGTACGTCTTGATCTTGAAGTCAAGCACCACACCCATCGAGCTGGCGGCACCACGCACACCCCAGAACAGATCCGAGTTCTGCTTGGCGTCGGCGTCCACGATGGAGCCGTTGGCAAGAGCCACACGGACGGACTCAATGTTGTCCAGCACAGTGCCGCTAGAACGAGACAGAGTACCGAAACCCGAAGCAGCCACACCAGTCATACCGACATCGGGGCAACGGCCGTGAGGAAGCGTGCGGCTGAAGTTGCTCCACATGTAGTTGGCAGCCTCCGAGATCATAACGGGGCCACCGTATGACAGCAGCCCGGTTTTCTCGTCATACTCAAGGTGCTTCAAGTATTTCAGGTTAACAACAAGGGCGCCATCGTCACGACCAAAGCCCATACTCGAGAATGAACGGTTGCCACCTAGCGTAGTCACCTTAACACCAGCCTTCGCAGCGCATTTCAGTGTGGCCGAAACCTCCTCCTCCGTCTTAGGGAAAGCGACAACAGAAGGCACGGGGCTCACACGCGAGTTCCAGGCCTCAGTGTCAACGGCCCAGGTGGAAGTGGTGGGCAGCGAGGTTTCAACGCCAGCCTTGTCGAGGCACGAACCGATGTCAGCCTGGGAAGCACCACCGACAACAGCACCGCCACCAGCAGCGGCCAAACCACCCTGGGCAGCGATAAGGGAGCAAAGAGCGATAATCGTGCGACTGGCACCGGAGACCGAAGCAACCATGATTTGTCCTTGTGGCTGGAAGTCGAAGTTGGAGACTTGATCCCTTGAAGGCAAATGTGGAAGTGTGATGAAGTTTTCGCCGCTCCCGTTCTACAGGTGGAGCTTTGATGATCGAATTGGTCTGCTGCGATTAAAACGCCATCCATGCGTCGTGATATTGTAAGGATCTCTGGGGAAAGACTTTGCTCATACATTTGTAGAGACATTGGGGTGCTCGGCCGAGCCCATGATTCAGCGCCGGTTCTTTTACTCCGATGCAACAAGACGAAAGGGTTTAATTTGAGGGATGGTGCTCGTCTACTATTTGCCCTTCCACATTGCTCTCCAATCCGAGTCGATAGATTACGATAAGCGTATTCAATAGAGCTTGCATATGTACACTTTACAGTATCGATTCGATCACCAGTCGTGATTTCAGTACGGTTTTATTGTAGTTTTAGTTTGACAAGGCCTGTTATCGCTAAATAAACCTATACTTTAAAAGTCTATTTAACAAATTAACTGTGCTTTTTTAATCTACAACTAGTTTTCCATGGCAGTCGCATGCACTCTCGTAATGAAAGGATACAGATTATAATAGTCCTATACGTGTTTTGAACAGGTATTTCCATTTTACATTCGTTTATGGGCTCTTCAGCAGTCAAAACTATGTGAAAACTGTTAGCACTTACATTATTCCTAGATGGAATCGACTGTAATTTGAGGAAGCACTTAGAAGTACAATCGGCGCTTCCAACCCCTTCCCAAAAAGCGTGACTTCTTGAGTTTGAGGCGGCTTCTAACTTGCCGCGTAACGCAAATAACTTCATCATAACATGACTAAAGTTCTCAAGTCGACATTTTTTCAATAATATTAAATTATATTTCGAGGTAATGTATTATTTTTGGATTTAAGAACTTTTCAATGAAAAATAATATAATATTATAATGCTATATTGTTGTGAATTATTTTTTGCCTTGAGAACTTTAGTCATGTTATAACGAATGCTTCTGCTACATCAAGAGTTAAACAAAACGTTATCTATTCGAGAACTTAGTTTCAGGAATTAAGAACATTAGATGTTGGGATAATGTAGTGGTTTGAAACATGAAAATGTTTAGTGCAAAACTAGATCTAATGGGATAACGAAGAATCCTTATTCTACAGACGCAACGTAAGTAATTTATTGTGCCGGTAATTACTAATAATATAATACTTGTACATTTTTTACTAGGAGGACAGTTTTAGCTGGCTGAACAGCCTAACCAATGTTATTACTGTTGTCGGGAGGAACCCCCAGACTTTCATTCGCAAATGTCGCCTGAGCCCATAGTCCTCATACGTTGACTAAACGAACACAATCATGTTGTGACTGGCGGGTTTCGCAAATTTGTCTGAAGAAGCGATGTGTCGCACACAATTTTTTTCATTTCGCTTCGCCTCTCAATAATTGAAATATATTGTGCTTTGCAGACTTTTTTTTTTTTTGGCACTTTCGATTGTAATTCGTACGACTTATCAAGTAAGGGTATGTGTAATCAAATCGCCGCACTATTCCACAAAAATAGTCGATTTGATGTAAATAATTGGTTTCACCGGGATCTAAGTATATCTGGTAAAAGCCAGTGATCTCCTCGTTCTCCTGGTGTGCAGGAAGTCTGGATCCGCGTCGAATTGACGTCAATATGTCAAGCTCAAAACGTTGCTGTTTATTTTCGGCCCCGGCGACAGACCGAGTCAAATCGCCGCACCGTATGGTACAACTAATTTCATACAAAAAGTATCTACATCTTGGCCCTTTTTGCTGACTTCTTACCTCGCAGCTCTTCGTTCTGGAGCCGGACCATCCGCCTTGCCTCTTTATCTCGCTCTCCAGCTTCTTTTCTCTCTTGGGCATTTTTCGGCGCTGTTCAGTGGCTTCGCGTTTGTCTTCCTTCAACTTGGCTGTGAGCAAACGTCTTTCAGCTGCCATGACACGTCTAGTGGCTTTGTCTTCCAACTGCATGAGCTTTCGGTTCTCGCTTAATCTTCGTTTCTCCCCTTTCTCAACGTTGTTTTGCGTTTACGGTGCTCTTTCTCACGTTTTTTGCTGCATGAATCTTCAAACTTCATTAGCGAGGTCTCGATGGACTCACGTGTGAGTTCGGCTCTGCGTTCTTCTTCGGCAATACAGTCTGCGTGCGTAAGCAGCCTCTTAGCTCCAAGCTTGACGACCACTTTGTTTGGAGATCTTCCTTTAATTGGGGTTGGCTTTACGAGGTCCCTATACGCGATTGAGTACATTCGAAAGCCGTGTACATCTAGACCGTTGTTTTTGAGGCGCCGCAACCCTTGCTCTTCAATTTCTTCAAGTGGCAGTGGGTTTTGGACGGCGATGGACGGTAGTGTTTTCTCGATCCTGGCCAATTTGAACCGCAACACTCTTTGCACCTTTTTTCGTGATGACCTTCGTGGGGGCTCCACCTTGAGGGTCTACACCAGTCTCGTCACAGTTGTATACTTGAGCTGGAGTAATTGGATGATTCTTTATAAAGTCTGAATACTCAGCAAAAAAGTACTCAATCTCAGACCTTTCAGTCGCGTTCACCCGCGCACTATCAAGAATTCTAGCCTTGCGGACGGTGAGTCTAGTCGAGTGGCGGCTCAGAAACGAAGAGATCCACTTGGTCGAGGGTCCATACGGTCCGAATTGATGTGCTCTTCCATCGCTGATAGCATCGAGAACAATGGCTTTGAGGTGAAGTCGTGTTGCAGGAAAGCCTCGTCGAGCTCTGTCCAGAAGCCCTTCGACGAGGGCATCTTCTTCAACATCTCGAAGAGCACTTGTTCGACCTGGTTTGACTCCGATTTGCTGTCCGGCCAAGTACCTACCGATGGCCTTGGCCGAAACACCAAATACCCGTTCGGCCGCCCGCTTGGAGAGTCGCTCGGGACCATTGGAGGTGACAGCAGCTAGAGCAGCGCGTAAGTCCATCTCCGTCCATTTCTTCCTTGTTGTCTCCTCATTTTGAAGGCTCAGTGAGCCGGGGAAGGACTTCCGTTTAGGAATCGACGGCATCTTGAGGCTGTGATTGGTGATCGAAGGCTCGCAAAACGGTAAATGATGTTCTTCCGAAGCGTTGGATTCGGAATAGAGTAGTGGTTTTGCGGTACGAGTCTCTGCGGGGACGCTAGAATCGATTGCTGGACGACAAATATAGCTTCGCACAAAGGATACCTGTTAACACTCCATGGTTGAAGCACAAGTTGAGGCTAAATATACTGTAGTTTGTATGGTCGTGCTACCAACGGGAACAAAATCGCATAGTGCGGCGATTTGGTTCACTGCGGTGATTTGGTTACAGATACCCTTACTAATTATTAGCAAATCGTACTCGAGTACGATTTAGTACAAATCATGCATCATCTTTCCGGCACCTGGTAGTGCGGTCAAGCATTTAATGCACGACTTAGCACATCGAACAGGAATAAGCATCAGTTTGGCACTTTCAAAAAGTGCCATTTTCTGCTAAACCGTGCTGAAAACACGATTTGAGCAACTCCCATTCAAAGCTTCCATGATTTGACACTAAGTACGAACACTAATTAGTGCACTAACTAGAAGAGCAACTGAATGCAAAGCACAATATCTAGAGCGTTTACAATGCCCCATTGATTGCAAAAAAAAAAAAAAAAACAGTGATGGGCCGCCGCTGGTGGCCACACTGGATTGGATGCGATGAGGACAAAGTCAGGTTGGCTTTTCTGCAATGAAGAACAGTCACGGGTGTCTGTTAAAGTCTGGGGGGGGGGGTTCCGACAGATGTAATATTGGTTTGGCTGTTCAGCCAGCTAAAAAAAACTGTCCTCCAGTATTAAGCCCTACAGACCTTATAAAAAAACGATTTCAAAGAGAACACGATAACAAATGTCAGTATTAGCAATACGATTAATGACTCGTTCGTGAATTCCGTGCGTGAACTGAGCATAATACTGTTAACTCATTTTCGACACGTTACGGTTCTACCAGCGTTGGGTGCAGCAAAGAGAAGTCTATGTAATCGCAAACCGGTGCTACGAGACTTTTCAACTACTGCTAGTATTCTACAATACTTCTATTTTCGAATGTTTTGAAACTTCGTTTTTTACCAGCATGCTAATTCTGAGCGTACGAGCAAATTAAGTCACTATCCTCTAGTGTTGGATACACCGATAATGACGGATGTTATATTATTCACTTGAATATTTTTCCAGACACTCGCTGTTACCAATCTGACTAAAACCGTCAAAACAACCGCATGGCGTCAGTTGCGCTTATCGTGCACGACTCAATTTGCGAAAAATCCTCTCAACAGCGCTGTTGGTTATTCATCCGCTAGTCTGCAAATGTCTTCGTACTCTACTCGATCTAAAATCTCTCCACGATACGACCCAGAGTCGATTCGGATGCGAGCGCAAAAGTCATCAACCGAGATGTCTAGTAACTTCGCAGTACAGCCGCGTCCAAGTCCGTTGACTATCTTAACCTTACGTCCTGGTTTCGGGATGACCGTCTCCAGATCATCCTGATCAAGTCGTAGCACGTCTCCAGAATCCAACAATTCCACCGTAGCACAAAATTTCTCCTCCACATCCTTCACCACTCCCTTGCACTTGTAGTACGCACCGTCACCGACCTTCTTGTTCATCACCTTGATCACAATACCAGTAGTGACCCAGTTCTCCTCCCTCTGTCGCTTCGATTCCTCCTCCAGCTGTCGACTTTTCTCCCTCTTGCGTCGCTCATTCTCCTCTATAATAGCATCCACCGCGTGTCTCTTGTTCGAACGTTTATCCTCCGACTCAGCCTCTTCGCTCCCCTCCTCTCCCTGACCAAACACACTCGAAGCCTTCGCTGTAAACGCAACAGTCTCCTTCTTCGCAGATTCTCTCTTCAATCCCAGCGACATTTTAATCTTCTCTCCGTTCTCTCCTCGCTGTAACTTTGTCGGTTGTTGCTGCGTATCCGCGCCCTCTTTTCCACTGGCAATTTGTAGTTGCCGCTTAATAAACAGCTTGTTCCTCTCTTCATGGTCCAGTTCTGCCTTCTTCTTTTTCTCCAGTTCTTTTTGCCTCGCGATAGCCTTCGGATCCCTGTCAATGTATTGGATGTACCAGCCTTTCTCGGTCTCATCCACCACGCACTTGCCTGTGCGTCCCAAGTACTGCACGAAGCCACTGAGAGTCGTCCACTGCGTTGCGTTCATGTGGACGTGCAGTTTATCCTGGATGTACTCATTGTACACATGGGTGGCTCGCATCCTCTTGGTGCCGTGGCGACGTCTCAAGTTCTCGAGGAAGGCCTCCTCGAACATTTCACTGTAGCCGCTCATGAACTTGTCCGGGTTGTTTGCAACGATCAACATTTGTCGTTGATGGGATTCGGAAGTTGTGTGGCATTTGAAGCCATTTTCATCTCGACACTGTTTTTGACACACCTGGCAGAACCAGCGGAGCTTCTGGAGTCCTTTTGCCTAAAGGTTGGTATGATACGAAAAATGAGTGGTTTGAAGAGTGTACGGGGCGAAAGTGGATGGGAGAAGCAGGTATAGAGATGCAAGACTGTGTAGAGAGGAAGGAGACGCACCTTCATGCGGATGCCGATGGCTTTGGGCGTCAGGAAGTCGTGTTTTCCCATGGTGCAAGGTGCTAGTGTCGGCGGTGAGTCGTTTGAGTCTCGAAATGCAAATTATGTAAGGACATTATCCGGATAATTAAAAGACGGATAAGTTACCGAAAATTGATTTTTCACTAAGAATATATTTCAATAGATTTGACCCGTTTTCTGACAATTGTTTTATTGCAGCGTCAAATAAATAATCGCATAATGCTACCGGCTCAACAGCGTGTAACTTGTTGCAGCACTGCACTCTTCAAGCGGGCGAGCGATTCCTCTGGTCTGCTGTTGGTTGATTCTCTCCGATGGCAAATTGACGCGCTTTGCCTCCATTCTGCAATGGTGTTTGTCAACTCTTGGAGCATTTCTTCAGGCAATGGGAACAGGTGCGGTCCAAAGCGTAGTTCAGCTGGACTGTTGTTCTGTTAAGGGGTTAATATCATTGACAAGCAGTGATCAGAACAACGCCATACTCTTGAAATAACGTCAAGAATCCCTTACCGTTTCAGTTAAGACGTGATAAAATCCCACCAGGTTGAAATCGGCGTCCAGCGCTGGTAGTCCGCAGCCTTGAAAGTCGTATGCCATAATTGTTTGCACACCTTTTTCAGGATTTCCCAACTGATCGCTTGGTAGCAGCGCAGACAAAGATATTGGTCCATGCCGCGGCTGCTGGTCTTTATCTCCGGGGTTTGGGCGGAGGAAATCGCTCAGGTTCATCGAGTCCATCGAGCTTACGATATTACCATCTCCATGCAGTGCTTCTTCGCTTTCTCGAAAGAGATCTGCCGCATCAGCGGGCATGCCTTTTGTCGCTGCCAGCAATACTGAAAATCGCTGGGGCGGTGTGTTTTGTTGAGCTTGCACTGGAAGATTCTTCGTCGCGCTGGGGAGAGTGGGAAAACCAGGAGATAGTGTACCTACTGGGGGTAGTACACCCGTCCACTGTACAGTAGAACTAAGTGCAGCACTTGCTTGTGGTGACTTAGGGTCGATGTATGAAGCGCTGTTCAAAATCGAGAGTATTAATTACTTTAGCATACGTTTGCCGTCAACATGGAATACAAAGACGTACCTGTAAAGTAGCTTGGATATCGATGCATAGTCCTTCCACGTGTTGACGCTGAAATGTGCAGCGGCTGCCGAAAAGGCAAAGCCATCTGAAGGTGTCTGATTATCTCCACTTCCGGGCCCAGACGGCTTTGGAATATCTTGTGAGAGATTGTACGGAGACGCCTGCTTCTTCGGCGTAAGATCGCCGCCGCTGTACATTACTTTCGATCGATCAGTCCATTCCACATGCTTGTCCGAGGACCATTGTAGTGAATGAGATGCTGTAATGTTATTATCTGTTTCAGTCGTCGTCTCGGTTTTCCCTGCATAAATTACATTGAAAATCAGTGATATCCCCACCACCAACTGTAAGGATAAATTACTTACCACCTTGCTCCAGTAGCAGCTTCAGATCGCAGTCATTTCGATGAGTTGGTACCTGTCTGTACGTCTCCTGACACGACGGACATCTGTAGGTCTTCGTCAACGCTTGCGCCAAAATCTCATCAAGGTTTGCACCCGGTTTCTCTGCTCCGCTTGTCTGTACCCGCTGCCACTGCAATTTGTAAAGCAAATCAAACGCTGCGTTCGCCCACAAGCACAAATTCGGTGTCTCTGGTGTGAACGGGGCTGTCATATCATCTGAAGGCAGTGGAATCGACTCCATCTCGGCAATCACCGCAGTCACATTGCCCGTAATTGTAGTCGTCGATGGCTGCGAACTACTGGGCGAATCGCTCGACAGTGTCGGCTTCGGCGTGTCCTGCACTGACGCTCGTCTTGGTTTCTTTGCAGTCGCTGATGACGCTTCCGTCTCTGTGTTCTGCTTCACTGGTCGCTTCTTCTTCTTGGACAACACCAGCACCGGATCTGACACCACTGATGTCTCGTAGTCACATCCATTAGCGCATCTTGGCACAGAGATCTCCACGCGAAACCTCTGCATGAATAATCACTTTGGTTAGTCTCAACCCACACATTCATTGCCGTATCTTCTCCCGTCACCTGGTTTAGATGGTTCTTGGACACTTCTGCAATGCGGATCGCCAACGCACTCTGTCTGTTCTTGTCTAAACATTGTCCAGACATGACGTGCAGGATTTCCTGCTTCTCCACCACCTTTCTACGCAGCAAGAACAAGTAAGTTCTACCGTCTACCGCTAGAATATGCGAACTGCGCTCTACATACCCGCTCTCGTACAGTAACTGCACCGTCAGGATACGCTGCTCAACACATTTTTCACAAAACATTGCCGTGCGCTTCACTTTGAGCTCGAACGTAGCCTTGCGACCGTATTGATCCTTGTACCAGGTCTCGGGCGGCTGCTGGATGATCTCCAGAGCTGCATTCGACTGGTTGTCGCTCTGATGTGTATTCTTCTTAGCAGCAGCACGTTGTGTGGACGGTGTGGGCGCGATCGCTACCATCGTGGCAAGATCCTGCTTCACGGGAGGAATCATGGTGCACGTCCAGCAGAGCAACTTTTGCGACTTTTTGGCAATTCAATCGCAAATTATTGTTCTTTAATTAAAGAATATGATGTGGTCCACGTGTATTTTTATTTTACTTCATCGAGTCGCAAGGACTAACTTTTATCTAGGTCCGATGGGGTGTTGCTGTGAATGGAGAGCGCCTAAGCCTCTCCGTTTCGTTCTTCCATGCATTATCGTTGGGGTCATTGTGTACCTCTACTCGTCCTTCGTAGTGTATTCGCAAGGCCGCGTGCTGGAGGCCGGCGCATCGCCCTGGGAACTTCTGCTTTTCCACATCATGACGTTCCTGCTGTGTTGGTCGCTGGCTCAGACGATGCGTTCAGGCGACTCGTTCCTGCCGCGGCGAACGCTGACTAGGGAGAAGATCAATGAGCTCAAGTTGCAAGCGGCCGAACCCGACGATGCGCTGGTCGAAACCAAGATGAACGGCGCCATCCGCACCTGCCGCAAGTGCCGTGCGCTGAAACCAGATCGAACCCACCACTGCAGCACGTGCAGACGCTGCGTACTCAAGATGGACCATCACTGTGTCTACATCAACAAGTACGTACTCAATAATATAAAAGTTTGGAGGACGACGGCAAGTTGAGCAACGTTGCATTTGTGTTGCAGATGCATTGGCTTCTTTAACTACAAGTTCTTCGTGTTGTTCCTTGGCTGGAGCGCGTCCACGTGCTTGTATCAAAGCAGTTTAATTTTCCGCTACGTACTGGTCGAGAGTCTGGATCGAGCTGCAACGCTCTACTTCTTCGGCAAGCTAGGGCTGTTCAATCTGCACCTACAGGTTGGTTTTAGGAGCCAGGGTCTTGGTGGTAAAGCTGCTGCTAATATTTGTTGCTACTGCTTGGCAGACTGTGAGCGTATTCTTCGGCAGCGCGTGTCTAGGTCTGGCGTTGGCGTGCTTCTATCTGATGCATCTGTACTTCGTAGCGAACAACTACAGCACACTCGAGTACTGCGAGAAGCGAGACGACCCCGACTATATCAACTACTACAATGTCGGTATAGTGCGTAACTTCCAGGAGGTCTTCGGCACTTTCCACGAGTTTCCGTGCTGGTTTGTACCGGTGCACAGCCCCAGCTTTCGGAAACGAGATGGAAAGACTTTCCCGCTAAATACCAAGTTTACCAAGGTCGACTAGAAAAATAGAGAAGATTGTCATCCTTGATTATTTTAACGCGTCAGAAGCATTAAGTTAATTGTCATACTGTTAACTCCTCCTAGTGTCTGGCTTCCATGGCTCTGCTCGGCCGTGCACTGTCGGGCGAATCATCGAAGCGAGTCTGGTAAAAATGCTCGATCGCCTTTGCATCTGCTCGTACAGAGTCCGCCATCTCATGTGCTTCTTGATCTTGTACTGGTACCTTTCTCGAGTCTTCTGATAGTGATGGGGTGTCCTCACCTAGAGCTTCGGGACGATAGACAGCAATAGAGCCTCTTCTGGGCATCAAACTCGACACGTCGGGAACGATGATCACTGCAGGTACCTGTGATTCTTCAGTAGTGCTAAAGAATTCCATTACACTCTGACGCCGTGGTTGCTGATTGCGAAGCGCTCCAAGAACATCCAGAGTCGGTTCCGTCGAGGCCATTTCACTTAGAAGCTGCTGGAATCCTTGCAAGAGGATATTTCGCTCTCTCTTAGTGGCCACTTCGAGGACAACCCGTCCACGGTGATAACTCTTACACACGAGAATGACACCTCGACGATAACTCACTTTCTTCGACAACCGTGGAGCTTCCGGGTTCCCTTCTTTTCGCACTGCAATAACCTCTTCGATGTCGTCTACACAGTGCGTCCAGAACAAGGTTAACCTTTTATCAACCTACTTGAACACGTATAAAGCGACACTCACGTAAATTGATCCTTGGCTTTTTCTTCCTCGACGGTGTCCATGTGAGGTAGCACTCGCCAGCCTCTGGGTTTAGCACGAGTCGTAGCTGGACTGTCTTCAACGCTCCAGAAATGCAGACTTTGCTTGCCGAAAAACCTTCGACTAGCAATTGCCGAAAGCTGGCCGCCGAGATATTTGTCTGCTCCTGAGCTCGTAGCGTCTCAAGTTGGCCTCGAGCAATTAACAGCATGTTATCGCTCACCTCGTGCCATATTCGCAACCGACGATATCGACGATATAACCGTTGAATGATGATTATTGCTCCCACTCGGTTGCCTACGTTGAACACTGACACCCTGCGTGATGTTATAACCGAGTTAAAACCTCACCAAGCCATGGCAAAAGCTAGCGGCTCGTACGTTATTCGCTTTTTGAACAATGGATACTGCTGTTCCTTCTTGAGAATTTCTCCCTGTTTATCAGTGTATCAACATCAGATAGTAGAAAATATGTGAGGTTTAGTTTGTGGAACTTGCCGGGGAGTCTGGTAGCAGGCCAAAGAAGCGCTGGATCGTTCGGCAAAGACTCTCTTCGCTCCAAGTAGCAGGTTCAGCCTTCACCTCATCGAGAAACAGCGGTTCTGTATTGGTTGTGATTGGCGACTTTGTGTTGTCAGCAGCTCCGAGGATTCTCTTCCGCTCCGCAGGTGGCTCCGACGACATACTCAGCAGGTTTCCCATGGACTTCGCTGCATTCGCCCTGATATTATTGCTGATGCGGTTGAGCTAGTGACTGAATCCGCTGCGAGTGAAGAGTCACAGCTTGCGGAACGGACGGACAGCAATGACGGGAGACCTTAATGGCAGAAAGAAGCTTAAGACAGAGAACGGTGTTCAAAGAGAGTATATCGATAAGTTGCTATGCATTCCGCGAGTTAAATGTCTGCAAGGGAGGTTTCAATCGCGCTGTCAAGTGGCCTCGAGCACCAGTGGCACAACTTCGCAGTTATCGGGACGGAAGTGAATGCCCATGGTGATAGCGCACACCGCCTGGATGAAGCAGACGTGGGATACCACCACCACATAGCGTTCCGGTACAGCATCGAAGAGTTCGGACAAGAAGTTCCTCGCTCGCTCTTGGATTTCGTCTTCTGTTTCATGGTGGGTCGCCGACCACAGCACGTCCTCTTCGTCTTTCATCCTTGAGAAGTCGACGTACGGGAATTTCTGCTTGATCTCAGACAGCGGGCGTCTCTTATCGAACGTGTAGCAGTCGAGCACTTCGCGGCAGTTTTCCATGCACAAGAAGGGTTGATTCGGCACTTGGTCAGTTGTAAGGAAGGACTGCGCCGTCTGAATCGCTCGTGAGAGTGGAGACGTAATTATCCGCTCGATGGGCGGCATGCCTCGCTCCAATTCGGCCTTGACACTCGACGATCCTTTGCTCTTAGCGTCCTCGACACCGAAAGGGGTCAGGTCCGGGTCTAGGAACTCGTCGGTTCGCGCGAACTCGTCCTCCCAACGACCGACGCCGTACTTCTCCTCGGCCAGATTGTGGTACCCCTGCGCATGACGGACGAAGTAAACCACCTTCACATTACGCGAGCTTTTGATCAGCAAATCGATCTGTTGCTGGAAAGCGCGCCAGGACGTCGGAATCTTGTTAAACCTCTTGAAGAGCAACAGCTCGGCGTTCACGTCTGAAACTTTGGGGCTGAAGAAGCCATCGACGATCTTTACGGCGGAGGTTCCGCTTGTATCGGAGTCGCTAACACCAGCCATTTGACCGGTGGATGTACACTGTTCCATGACTATAGACGTTCTTACGGCGACTGAGAGATTGTCACGTGATATCACGCAGCGAAGTGAGCTGCGTCGCTGGACGGGTGCAAGTGGTTGAAGTTGTTGAATCACCCCGTTTCAGTGGCTTTTTGACCTCGTGTGAATGACATCGAAATCTCAGCCGAAAATGATCTAATTTTAGCGACGTTCTGGTCCCAAGCACCAAAACAAAGCATCTCATTCGTGTAATTGCTCGCTTCCAGCAACCTCCATGACTGCAAACACCGACGCACCCGACGCCAGCTCGATCCCTGCCGCCCCTACCGTCGTAAAGGCCGTCGACGGCTTCTTTGCGCCCAAAACAGCGGTAGAAAATGATACAACCACACCACTGCCACTCTTCAAACGATTCGAGATGGTGCCGACGTCATGGAGCGAGTTCCAGCAGAAATTGGTCCAACTTGAAAAGGAAAAGCGATCGGATGAAACGCCCCGACAGATTAAAGTCGTGTACTTCCTGCGTCACGCCGAGGGTACCCACAACGAGGCCCATACCAAGTACGGCTCACCTCGTTGGGAGGACGAATTCGCACGCACCGAGGCTTTCCTGGACGCCCCCTTGACCCCATTCGGAGTTAAGGACGCAAAAAGCAAAGGACCAACGAGTGTTCAGGCTGAAATGGAGCGAGGAATGCCATCCATCGAGAGGGTCGTGGTGTCTCCAATCTCGCGTGCCATTCAAACAGCACAGAACTTTTTCACGAAGGAACAAATTCCAGATGAGCCTTTCACTTGTATCGAGAGCTGCCGCGAGACATTCGATCGCCACACGTGCAACATGAGGCGGCCATTATCTGAACTCAAGCGCAGGTTCCCCGATGTGGACTTCTCGCGCATGAAGGATGAAGAGGACCAGCTGTGGTCACCTACACATCGCGAGACAACGGAGGAGATCCAGAAGCGCGCACGTGAGTTTTTGCTGGAACTTTTCCGTGAGATTCCAGAGCGCTATGTGGTGGTGGCAGCGCACCTTAGCATCATTGAGGCGATCTGCGCCGTCACGCTAGGCACACAAGTGCGTCCCAGCAATTGCGAGGTTGTCCCAATCGTGCTCGAGGCGTTATGAATCTGAAACACTCCAGATTTGGGAGCTGTAGAAGTTGCAACACTACTGCTGTCAGTACGGTTCACGAAGAACACTTGCATAAGGCAAAATATCAACTACACTTAGAACGGACATCTCTAGCTACAGTATTTCGACTGCTAATTCGCGTATCGTAGAGTATGTGGACATCAAGGGACAACTTGTCCACCAAGACACCAACATATGGCTACATTTACTTTTGTCCATTAATATTCAAGAAACGTTTTGATTGGCAGATAGTTCTCCTTTTCGAATCCCTTCAAAGTGCGGCACATCATCATCTGAAGATCATGGGCTCCGATGGTGCGTTGGATGGCGAGCACGTCAAGCGTACGGCAAAAGGGGTTGAGGTTCTGACGGCTCGTTATATACGCCTGTGTCTCAGGATGCCAGTGTGCGAGTCTGGAGGACAACCGCGTTGTGCGGCAACAGCGCTGGCGTGAACTCTGCGCCAAGTTCTACTACGACCAGGACGAGTCGGCCAAACGCGTTTTAGACCACTTCGAAGCGAGTAAAGTGGACGAAATCAGGTGCGCTGGTGTACATGAAGACGGGCACTCCAAGTTTTAGCTGTTAATATCTGATGCATTTACTTTTTGCTGCAGTATTTCAGCAGTGGAGGAGACTGGAGCTGACGAGCAATTCAACGAGACTGTGCAGATGTTGGGACTGCACAAGTGCATGGTGCCTGGCCACGAAGAGAATTTCAATCAGACGTGAGTGGTATTGGCAAATTAGCGCTTTTGAAAGGCTAATGAAGGAGTTGGTCGTGCTTGTTGTCGCAGCATTCAGATGTTAGAAGTGGTGAAGAATGAAGTACGCGCAGGATATCACGACCATGTTTCAAACCAAAGGGTGAGTAGGAATTTGGAATGCAGATTGATTGGCTTGCCGGTGCGGTTTCTAACGAATAGTTGCTTATTGGTGTAGTATTCGGAGTTTGATACTCAAGCTAAGGAGACCCAGGGAACAAATTTTGAAATCTGGACGGACAGCAACGCCCGACAGCAGCTGTCGGTGCGTGTACAACACGATTATTTGCGCACGATTGAAAACCACACCAAGACGATGGAGCGTATGGAGGTGTTCATAGAAAAACACCTATCCAACGTTGGTAGTCATCCATTCCTGGCGGGACTTCGCGCTGCTCTGCAGTGGAACCTGGAGAGCTCAACTGTTGTGGCGTGGAAACGTAAGTGCACATTGTCTAATACTGTTAGTGATGCCTTGCTGACCTGTTGAGCTGTTTTAAACTGTAGTATCGGACGCCGTGTTCGTCGAAAGCGGCGATTCCGAATTCACACACAATGCTCTGGCTCTGCTAGTGCTTGCGCTCAACTTTAGCCACTGCGAGAGTGCGGCGAGCGGTACTCCAGGCACTGCCAAGAACCCACACGTGAAGACTCGCGACTGGTATCTGGACCCGTACATGTCGGATCATGACATTCGCCAGCTTATCCGACTATTCCCGTCTGCGAAGCGTCTGGAAGGGAGACCTACAGGCACTAAGATGCTCACTAAGATGGATCGGACAAACGTCCACGGACAGTTAGACGAGAGCCCCAAGTTCTTCAACCGATGGTGCGTCGTGCTGTAAAGCTCTTCAAGATACAAGTTGAAGTGACTTTGTGTAATCCACATAAATAACTTGACATAGAGCATATGAATTAAAGCAGTCGTATCCTGGTAATTTTTATTTTTTTTATCCACGTGGACTTCTAGAAGTGAACTAAAGGCTGGTGGTGGATCACCATGGCTGTGCGACGACGGAGCCCCTTGTTGCTGCTGGTACTGGCGCTACTGACGTTCGTAAGCGACGTACACGCGTTTGGCTTCAACTTTGGCTTCGACGGGGTCCACCACGAGCACCACCACGAGCACGAACATGAACATGTCGACTTCTACGAGACTTTGGGGTTGACTATGGAGGCGTCTGAGGCTCAGATCAAGAAAGCCTACCGCAAACTGAGCCTTAAATACCACCCAGACAAGAACAAAGGCGACGAGGAAGCTGAGAGCCGCTTCCACGAGATCTCGCGCGCCTACGAAGTGCTATCGGACCCGCAGAAGCGCCAAGTGTACGATCTGGAGGGCTTTGAGGGCCTCGAACGCGAAGAGAAGTCGGGTGGACGCCCTTCTAGTCCATTTGACGCCTTTTTCGGTGGCGGTGGCAAACAGCGTGGCCCTGACGCTGCCGTGGACATGCCCGTGACGCTAGAGGAGCTCTACAACGGGGCCAAGAAGCAGGCACAGTTCGCACGCAATGTCATCTGCCGCAAGTGCCGCGGTACTGGAGCTAAAGGAGGTAAAACGACCACATGCAAGACGTGCGGTGGCTCTGGACACGTGCTGGTGGAGCAAAAGATGGGACCGGGATTCACTGTGCAGATGCAGCAGCCGTGCCCCAAATGTGGCGGACGCGGCAAGACTTTCAAGGAGGCGTGTCCGTTCTGTCATGGCAATAAGGTCGTAAAGGAGGACAAGGTGCTGGCAGCAGAGATCGAAAGGGGCATGCCATCTACGCATCAGATTGTCTTCGAGCGCGAGAGTGAGCAACGGCCTGGCATGGTGCCGGGCGACGTCATCTTCCGACTGCACCAGGTGCCCCACAACCGCTTCCGGTACGTGGAACCACTGTAACTTGTCTCTTGATAATGCTAACGTTCTGTCTTGTAGCCGCGCGGGTGACGATCTGCACTACGACCTGGAGATCTCTCTGGAGGAGGCGTTGCTGGGCTACAAGAAGCCCATGAAGCATCTGGACGACCGCACTGTTGTGCTCAAGAACTCGAAGGTGACAACGCCCTTCGAGGTCCGCACAGTGGAGGGCGAGGGCATGCCTGTGCACAACTATCCTTCCCAACACGGCAACCTGCACGTGCATCATGAGATCCAGTTCCCGACGAAGCTGTCGGCCGAGCAGAAGGACCTTGTGAAGAAGCTACTGCCTGAAGACCCCGTAGTGGCAGTGGAATGAAAATCTGCTAGATCAACTTCAATGCGAAAAAGGAAACTTTCATTCTATTGGTAGAAAACCAGTGATTATCAAGTTGGGTTGATAATTTCTTGTCGTGTTCATTTTCGCAAAGATGGCGAGCGTCGAAGACACTTCCGCGGTGACGCGCGAACAGTGGGAAAGTGCGTTGTCTTCGCTGCGCCACCTACTACAATGATATGCCTTTGTTGTTTATCTAACGTCACGATTTGACTGCGAAACAGCGGAACAATTGGAGCTCAAGCAGCAGTTGATGGAGACAGATGTGGTGCTGTGGCAGCTTCAGTCTGATACTGACTGTGCCACTCCAAGTGACGAGACCAGCAGTTGTAAATTACTGAGGAGAGTAGCTGGCGTGGACATCAGCTTCCTCAAAGGCTCGGACGAGCACGCGTGCGCTTCAATCGTGGTGCTCGACTTCCCGTCACTGACAGTACTGTACGAGGCCTTCACCTACGTATCCCTACCAGCCCCGTACATTGCCGGCTTCTTGGCATTTCGAGAGGTACCAGCGCTCACAAAGCTGTACGATGATCTCCGCCGACGCCGTCCAGGTGTGCAGATATAAGTGTCGTTCATTGATGTGTTCCAGTGGCTAATGTAGTCTTAATTTTCTGGCCAGATCTGCTGCCTGATGTGACACTGGTGGACGGTAACGGTATCTTGCATCCCCAAGGCTTCGGTCTGGCCTCTCACTTTGGTGTACTCGAGAATATCCCAACCATTGGTGTGGGCAAGACATTTCTCCATGTCGACGGTCTCACCAAGCCCGATGTGAAAGGCCTGATGGCCAAAGCGCGAGAAGAAGACCGCGATCTCGTCAAGCTCACTGGGAAATCCGGCAAAATTTGGGGAGCTGCGCTGTGCGGCACAGCTGGCGTCAAGAATCCCGTGTACGTGTCGGTGGGGCATATGCTGTCTCTGGATACGAGCGTCGCCATCGCCCAAGCTTGTTCGCAGTACCGTGTGCCTGAGCCAATTCGCCAGGCCGACCTGCGTTCTCGAGAAGTGATTCGAAAGTGGGAAAACGCAGGAACTGTCGATATTACACTCGACATGTACCATGCGTATCCACCTTCCGGCGCATAGTATCAAATTGGAGCATGTCTATCTTCCTGAAGACATTTCTAATTTGCACTGGTGGTGACTTGCATGCAAGTTATCCAAAGGAATGTTTGTCATTTCTCAAGGCGAATTCTACAATAAATTAGCTCGTTCTTTATTGCGTTAAAATTGATAGGCTAATGGTAAACTACAACTGCAGACTAAGCGCCATCGACAGGAAACGCCAATCATGTTGAGGTGGTGCTGACACGGACACTCCTGACGGGGAACGGGGGGAGTCCGTGTCGCTACTGGTCCAGCCCTGGTCTACCTTCTTGATACTTGCCAATGGAGATGTCACTCGCGAATGTTTGCCTTTTTCCTCGTTGTCGAAGCTACGCAGTAAAGTGGCAAGTGGGAGCAGGTTCATTTTGATCTGCTGCTCGACGATCTCCAGCTGCGCCACTGACACTCGACGCAGCCGAGCTGGGTTCATCAGTAACAGCGCTTGCAGCTTCTCGAGTGTCTGGACGGTGCGCACGAGCTTGAGCACAACGGACGGCGACACGGGTGCGTCGGGGCTGGCCGATCCAGGGCCGTAGGTTAGCACAGCCTTGAGCTCCTGGATGACCATGCCGATATCGCCCAGATATTTGCGTCGCAGCTCCGCCAGCTTGTGCGCGTTGCTCTTTTCCGTGACTGACGTTTTAGGGGATACAGAAGTTGTGACGAGTTTCGGAGAAGTGACGTCCCTTAGTGGAGGCAGTGGCGGCAGCGACGGCGGCGTGATCGTCGACACGCTGGGCAGAATGGGCGGACTGAGTCGCACGCGCTTCTGTTCAGGCGCTGTGCTGTCGCTGTTTGGGTCGAGTTTCTTCTTGATAAGGTCCTGTGTCATTTTAGACTGTTGAGTCTGATGTGGCTGTGGCTGCTTGGAGGCAAAAGAGAGAATGGTGCAAGTCTCTCAATTTGGCTCTTATCAAATTACCGTAATCCAATAAGGTTTTCTGTTTTTCGAAAAAAAAAAGAGATTAGAGCTTTGTATGCGACAAGTATTGGAGCTAATCGATCTAGTCAAGTTGGACGGTTTCTGATTGGCTGGAATTTGTTTCGTAACGTTTTGTTTGTAAAATACAGATATGAACTGTATCGACCAGATTGGCCAAGATCAAGACAAGTCAAGCACCAGCTCATCACGTTTGCTCCGCTTTGCGTGCTTTGCAGTTGGACAACACCCCAAGCAAACTTGGAGATGAACACTGTCGTCGATACAGTAGAGTCGAGGAGCAGATCTCCAACTTACTGCGCGAAAAAAAAAGCATCGCACACCGAAACGGTGTATTCGTGTCTGCTATTCCGTCCCAAACTACTGTCTCCAGCTCGCAGACATCGACGCCTCCAAAGCGAAGCGTGCTGCCTTGTTGGTGGACTCTGTGCTCTTCGCTCGGTTTACGCGATCGGCAGGTGGTGGATGTTGAAGCGCAGAGCTCAGCCGGGTGTCGCAGAAGTTTATCGTCGGCATCGGTTTCTAATCGACATTGTCATGGCGGTGAATCACCGCACGCTCGACTCATCCCGCGCATGCAGCGGTATAGATCTGCTTCTAAAGCCTTGCATCAGCGTCAGCAACTCCTTCGCTGCTCAAGCAAGGCCGCCTCGACTTCATTGTCCGCACGGAAATGGTGCACGACCAGCTAAAAAAAATCTTTATTATAATAAAAAGCATGCAAGAAAAAGCACACCGAAAATATACTGTACGCAATCTGTCCAGTGCCAGATTTAGCATTCGTCCGAATTTTAGATATCATTTTTGACAGGGATCGTAACTGAAGAGCGCTGCTGGCCGGATGTCATTTGTCCCATTCCTATCAGACGACAATGACCGAGACGACGGAGCTGGATTCGGCTGCCAATGCCGATGGAGCTGCGACTGCCACTGCCGCCGCAGCCCCCACTTCGGTACGAGCCATCGAAGGTTTTTTCGCTCCGAAACCCCCTGCCAATAGTTCAGAGTCCGTGTCGCTCTTCAAGCGCTTCCAGCTCGAACCTCCGTCCTGGGACGAGTTCCAACGGAAAATCGCCCAACTAGAGAAACCCGACGCAGAAAGCGCGAATGTCCCAAGAAGAGTGAAGGTCGTGTACTTTGTGCGCCACGCGGAGGGCATCCATAATGCCACGGCGAACGAAGTCGGAGCCGAACTCTGGGAATCCGATCTCGCTTTTCGAGAGAAATATTTGGACGCAGATCTCACGCCATTCGGTATCAATGACGCACAGAGCAAAGGACCGAGTAGTGTGAAGGCAGAGCTGGAGAGAGGCATGCCACCGATTGAGCGGGTGGCGGTGTCGCCGCTCTCCCGGGCGATTCAAACAGCTCAAAACTTTTTTGCCAAAGACCAGATACCGGACACGCCGTTCGTCTGCATCGAAAGCTGCCGCGAAATTCTTGGCTGTCACACATGCGATAAAAGGCGTTCAATCTCAGAGCTGAAGCTCAAGTTCCCAGGCGTGGACTTTACAGCCATTAAAGACGACAACGACTTGCTCTGGACAACGACGCATCGCGAGACGGACGAGGAGATGCAGGCTCGAGCAAAGGAGTTCTTACTGGAGCTTTTCCGTGAGATACCTGAACGGAATGTCGTTGTAGTGACACACTCGGGCTTTATGGAATCGGTCTGCGCTGTCGTCTTGGGCATCCGAATCCATCCTGCCAATTGCGAAGTCATCCCTTTCGTCTTGGAGGCAGTTTAAAGGTGAGAAATGCAACTTCGTCGCCGTTGTTGCTAAGTATCGTTGAAGGACGCAGATCTTTTTTTTTCAACCAACAATCAAAAAAAAAAAATTGACAAATGCAACTTGTTGAAGTTGTTTCAAATTTTGCATCGAGTAGAAATATAAAGCCGTGACACGGAGCGAATTCCTTGCTCATCTTGCAGTCAGTCCACTAGGGCATTTAGCAGAGCTTGACGCTGCTCCTGCACCTCTGGGTCGGCCGAACGAGCCTCTTCGTCCAGACCCTCAAAGATCTCCTCGAAGCGGTCGAACTGCACTTTGGCTCGCTCCATCTCGTCGTTGTTGTACAGCGTGATGGCATAGTTGAGGTGGAACATGTGATCTCTACATCCCCCAAACATCAAAACACTCATCAGTAACCAAGATACAATGTGTAGTAATTGGGCTGTACCGCTCCATCTCGATGGCCTTGTCGAATGCACTGCAGGCGTTCTCGAAGTCGTCCAGACGACTCAGCGTGATGGCCAAGTACATGTACGAGCTTGGGAAGTCTGGTTTTAGGTTAATGGCGGCGCTAAAGAAGTGGAACGCCGATGCGTACTGGCCCGTATTAAGGTGCACGAGGCCTAAATTGTACGACGTGATCCACTCAAACGGGTCCAAGTACAGCGCACGTTTGAGGCAGGCCACGGACGCTACGTAGCGTTGTTTACCGAAGAAGCACATGCCGATATTGTTCCAAAGCTGAGCCGAATTGGGTGTCTGAGCCGCAGCCACGCGGTACTTTACGAGGGCAACGTCCATATCCCCGTGATCCTGGATGATCGAGCCTGCAGCAAGGATTGTTTTCGGATTTCGTGGATCGTGCGTAAGTGAGTTGCCCAAGTAGTCGAAGGCGCGAAAGTTCTCGCCGACACGAAGATAGAGCAGTCCGAGCGTCGTTAAGATCTCCGGGTTCTCCGGTGAGAACTCTAATGCCTCCAAATAGACGTTAATTGCAGCTTTAAAGTCCTCCCGAAGCGTGTGCACCTTGCCCAGTTGGAGGAAAGTCGCATCATGGCGGTTAATAGTGTTCGCTCGCTGGAAATTCTGCGCCGCGCGGTCGTAGTCCTTAAGGTACATGTGGCAAAGCCCCATGCTATGGTAAATCTCCCAGTCGTCCACACGTCCCATGGTCAAGATCTCCTCGTACACCTCAATGGCAGCCGTGTGCTTACCCAATAGATAGAGAGATCGTCCGACTTGCTTGAGATTCTCCTTGTTCTCTGGATTCAGACATGCTGCAGCTTGGAACAGTTGCAAACTCTCTTGGATTCGTCCAGACTGGCGTAGGATCAGAGCCTTGACATACAACGGGTACTCGCTCAGTCCCTGATGCTCTCTCAACACTCCTTCGATCACTCGTAGACATTCCTTGAATTCGGAGCGCAAGTACAGTCGATGCAGATACCAATTTCGAGCTGAAGGCTCCGACATGTGGCTACTGGAGCTCTGACGTGCTCCATGGTGCGATCTTGGAGAGCGAATGCTGTCCAGAGAGTTCTCTTTCGTCGCCATCTTCACTTGGCTATTGCTCATGAAACGACGCGAAAAAATAGCTACATGGCTACATTTATTAGCATAATTTGGTCCAACATACACAAAAATCGATTGTCAACGGACTCAGATAAGGGAACATGGCATCAAGTCGCGAGTGCTTGGCGGTGCTCCAGCCTATGGGCGAAGTGTTCGTCAATGGTTTGGCGTCTAGCTACGACGACGAGTATCCAGAGTCTGAGCGGCTGCGGGCGCTGATGACTCGCGAGGACTTTGACAAGAGTATGGCCATCATAAACGACGCGCTGATGGACCATTGGCCGTGCATGCCGTGCAAAGGTTTCGGTTATGGCTGCTGCATCTGCACACTGGGTTTGTCACTCTATTGTGCTGGCACTCAAGTCCAGGAGGCTGAGAGCCGTCTGCAGTTGCAACTACGGCGCATGAACGAGAAGAAAAAGTTTAAGGACAAAGGGATCCAGTGGCGGCTTGAGAGGTCGTGGTGGAAGCGTTCGTCGTATATTGAGATCTCTGTTGATACGCAGAGTAGCGAGACTGCGTCTGGGAGTGACAAGGAGGGGGCAATTCGTGACGAAAGTATGAGCGATCGGCTGGTGTGAAGAGGAAAGAAATATCTAATAATTCATGTCGGATACGGCGTGAACAAGTTTTTATGGACTCCAAGTTTTCTTAATGGTGTACACGAAGACACTATCCTTGGCTTTACCTTTCTAGTAGTCGGATGAGTGTCGGAGACGACATACCCATTGAGCTGAATAGTTGTAGTTTGGACGTTGAGCAAGCATCCTGTTGCGGGTATCAGCTACCGAGTGCTGGAGGTGAGATGAAGATACAAACGGTGGCCAAGTGTTATCTCAGGTTACAGCAAATAGTTTGGCGTGGATACTATTGTTGTATCGCGAGGTACTATCAATCGGTGTTTATGCGGTCCGGCAAAGAACATTTTCATCCCTTGCTTGTTGCTTAGGCGCGACTAATGATTATGTGGGGGGAGTTGCCGGTTAGTAGAGTAAACGTTCCTGAACTAAGTAGAGGCCAAAATCCAAGGTTCACTATTCGCATTCGCAAGATAATGAGCTGTAGCACCAGAAGGGAATGCTTAGAGGCTCAAACAGAGACACTGTCTCACCGATTCAGCAGCACTCCAGCGAGCCTAGAGTGAGAAGCTGAGCAACTCTCACTTTTCAATTTGCTCCAAGGCCCCCAAGCTTCCCCATTTCCAAGACTTAAAACACAATCCAAGACCACAAATCATGATCAAATCGTGGGCAACCGCAGCTCTGACTTTGGCTCTTCTCAAAGGCGAACATCTCGTTATAGCCGATGAATGGGATGCCCAGGTGGACGCTATCATGATAAACTTCACCAACGTCGACCTCGTGGGTCAGATGACTCAAATTGCCTCATCAACGCGACCTACCAGCTCAACGAAGACGCTGTCCGGGAGTACGCTAAAGCCCACGTCGGCTCGTATTTTGAGACTCCAATGACAATCCGTGGTGAGATCAATGGCTCCTGGGGCTGGACTACGACACAAATGCGAGAATTCGTCGGCGGGATCCAGAGAATTGCCATGGAAGAGAACGGGGGACACCCCATGATATACGGCACGGACGCCGTCCACGGGAATGCTCTACTGCTCGACACGGTCTTCTTCGGACAGCAGATCAACGGTGCGGCGTCTTTCAACACCGAATTGGTCTACGAGCAAGGTCGTATCACTGCTCGTGACACCCTCGCTGCAGGGATCCCCTGGGTCTTCGGTCCAGTGCTCGATATCGCGCACAATCCGCTCTGGCCGCGCACGTACGAAACGTTCGGTGAAGACCCACATCTCGCTGCAGTTATGGGCGACGCTACTATCCGCGGTATGCAGAGTAACAACCAGACTGCTGCGTGTATGAAACATTGGATCGGGTATTCGTGGAACCCCACGGGCCATGATAAGGACGGCGTCACTATCTCCGATTTCGATCTACTCAACACGTTCGGACCGTCGTTCAAAGCAGGAATCGATGCTGGAGTCTTGACCGGCATGCAGAACTATATCTCTGTGAATGGAGTCCCTACTGTTGAGAGTACTAGGCTGCTTAAAACACTGCTGCGTAACGATTTCGAATTCGACGGTATGATGGTGACGGACTATGGAGAGATCGACGCTCTCGAAGATTTCCACCGCGTGGCACGAACGACAGCTGAGGCAACCAAGTTCACGCTTGAACGTACGTCTATCGACATGAGTATGGTCGGAGTTGGGACCACCTTTACGAACGGAACGTACGCGTTGATCGGGGAGGAGCCGACTATACTCGACCGGTTGAAAGACTCTGTTCGTCGTATTATCAAGCTGAAACTCCAGCTTGGTCTGTACGACAACCCACTGCCGGGTGAGGAGAACCTCGCGTTGGTCGGTAACGACAACGACGTCGCTGCTGCTTTAAATCTGGCTCGTGAATCCGCAGTGCTTCTTCAGAATGACGACAATGTACTGCCTATCAAGAAGGACGCATTGGTGTTCTTAACAGGTCACAGCGCTGATAACGTCGGCTACCAATGTGGAGGATGGACCATTCAGGTCCTAGGCGTGTCAGGAAACGACATGTTCTCGCACGGTTCTTCAGTCAAGCAAGGCATTGAGGAGATCGTGGGGAATGATTCGTTCAGCTACTTCAACGGTTTGAACGTCAACGGCAGCTACTCTGACAACGACTTGAACACTGCGAAGAAACTCGCTAGTGAGGCTGAGTACACCGTTGTTGTGATCGGTGAGGAACCGTACGAAGAGAAGACGGGGGACATCGATGATCTCACGTTGCCCGTCGGACAAATCCAGTACGTTAAGGAGCTCGCTTCCATCGGAACGAAAGTCATCGTCGTACTCTTCGAGGGGCGACCACGTCTGCTTGGTGATCTCCCTGAACATGTTTATGCCGTTATCAACGGATTCCTCCCGTGTGAACTCGGTGGTAAAGCTATTGCGGAAATTATCTACGGTGATGTGAATCCAAGTGGACGTCTGCCTATTACGTACCCGAAGCACTCGGGCAACGTCATGATCCCATACCGCCACCGTGTCAGCACCCAGTGCGCTACTGGTGACTACTGCGAGCCGCAGTGGACTTTTGGCCATGGTCTCAGTTACACGAACTTCACCTACTCGGACATGAGTATCAGCACCAGCAACGTCACCTCCAGCTCCGACTCCGTCAACGTGTCCGTGACGGTGACCAACTCTGGTAGTGTGGCCGGTAAGGAGACGGTGATGCTGTTCCTCACACAGCCGTACCGATCCATTTCGGTACCGGAGGTGAAGCAGCTCAAGAAGTTCTCGAAGATCAGTCTGGACGCGGGTGCTTCGCAGACGGTGACGTTCGAGCTGACTGCGGCGGACTGGAGCGTGTACTACCCCCAGATCGGCCAGGGTCTGAAGATTGTTGCCGAGGATGCGGACTATGTGGTTGCGATCAAGCCTGAAACGGACTGCGACGTGTACAACGAGACTGCTGCTGCGAACCCTCTATGCGCGACGTTCACGTTGTCCACGGGCGAGTATCCGTTTGGTTCGCTGATTGCAGAGTAAGGTCATAACTGCACTTGGTAAAGTTCGAACGACTTTACTTTTCAGCTTGAATTTTGACAGCAAATTCGCTAAAAGAAAATCTATTGGATCCCAGAAAAAATCTGTTTATTTGTAGATATTCGACAAACATTATTTTCTGGGGATCAACGAACGGTATTCGTCTACAGCCAGCGAGCACGGAACGTCGCGAGCGGGTCCTGCTTCGGCGCTTGCGGGATGAACGTGGCGATCTCGTTCATGCGAGTCTTGACCTCTGGCGTCAACTTGTCCACAAACTCAATCGCCTTCAGATTTTCTTCCAGTTGAGACGGACGACTGGCTCCCACTAGCACCGTCGACACGTTTTCATTCGAGATGCACCAGGCCATGGCAAGTTGTGCCAATGAACATCCGATCTCATCAGCGATCACCTTGAGCTTGTCAGCCTTAGCAACGCGGTCTTCGAAAGTATCGCCAAAGATGTTCTTGAAAAAAGGGTCCGCGAACCGGGTGCCTTCCGTCACGCCACCACTGTACTTGCCCGTGAGGATACCATTAGCCAGCGGAGCCCACGTTGTCAAGCCCAGCTTGTACTTCTTGTACAGCGGCTCGAACTCGAACTCCACCTTGGACCGTTCCATGAGAGAATACTGAGCCTGCTCCACAATAGGACGGATCAAACCGAGACGGTCGGCGATCTCACAGGCTTCGACGATGTCCGAGGCGTTCCACTCGCTGGTGCCCCAGTAGAAGGCCCAGCCTTGGTTGATAGCGTAGTTCATGGCACGCACAGTCTCCTCGATGGGCGTGTACGGCTCCGGTCGGTGGCAGAAGAGGACGTCCACGTAGTCGAGCTGCAGGCGACGAAGCGAGGCCTTCGTGCCCTCGACGATGTGCTTGCGACTGATACCCTGAGCGTTGGGACCGGATTCTTCCCAGCCCTTGGCGCCCATGAAGATCTTGGTGGTGACGACGAGGTCTTCGCGGGTCCAGATGCCGTCGGCGATACCGCGTTGGATAGCAGCGCCCATGACCTCTTCGGCCTGGCCGTTGCCGTACACTTCAGCGTTGTCGTAGAAGTTGACGCCGTGCTGGAACGCGATCTTCATCATCTCGTACCAGGCGTCGACCGTGTGTTTCTCATTGAAGAGCATCCAGCTTCCAAGTGCCATCTTGGAGACTAGGAGGCCGGAGTTACCGAGGAAACGGTACGTCATCTTGGCAGAGGTGGCGTTGTCAGTGGACATGGTCGATTGGTGCTTGAGTAGTAGACAGCAGAACGCAAAGTGAGCTCGATCTGCGCTTGTGTTGCAGTGGTAGCAGTAACCTGGATTGTGCACACTGGCCACGTAATCCACTCATGTGCACAATCCTGCGTGCGCATAAGCCAATCATCACATCAGTATGAGTCTTTGCGATATTTGAGCGATTACGTGCAATAATGATGCAGATAATATGTTGATGGGCCGACGGAGGGTAGCAGATCAGAAATCAATTGGTGATTCCGGCGACTGACGGGTACATCTACACGTAAAAAAACAAGAGATTAAAACACTCAAACTATCCGTGACAGCTCCATCGCCTCGAGTATTTTAACTGTAGAGCTGGTGCTAATGCTCAATCGTTATAAAACCGAGTTCCCCACAAACAGTACCAGGCAGACACACAACCTTCCACTCATCTCGACAGCACCAACTACCAGGCTATTCCCATTGTCTGCAACACGAAAAAAACACAACCGTCAACACACAAAACTCCGTCACAAAAAGCCCATACAACAGCAAGCCACGCACTCCCACTCGTTCTCGTCATCGACAACGTCGTAAACCCGTTTCTCGAGTTGTTTTGGCTTGTCATGTTGGCTCCACTTCGGCGCACTGTCGTGTGTGTAGCCATAATCGAAGAACAGTTCCTCGCCCACCGCAATAGACTCGTTCGCAAAGAGTCCAATCCTGTCCTCTCCGTTGGAAGAAATGATGCGGACGTCCAGATTCGCCACCTCTTTGGCTTTATGATTCGCGAACTTGGCCTTGTTGCCTTTCCTGGCCGCGTCCACCACGTACTCGCTATTGACACCGAACAAGTAGCTCACCGACTTGCGGTCGTAGATGGCGCCTCGCCGCTCGGCCTCCTCATCCGTGATCAGTTCTCCAGTGTATTCCAGCACGAACTCGTCCTTCTGAATCGGCTCCAGTGCATACGCGCCCCACCCGTGCGTCGCTGAGAACGCCACGCCGACGTTTTTCTGGATACTTCCACGCAACATGTTGACGTTTTGACAAATATTGAGATTGTGGCTGCTCCAAGACTTGAATTCACTGTGAAATGCGGCGACGGCGGCGTCGCTGGCTCCACACGTGAAGCAGTAGTCGGGATCGCACTCTCGTCCGGAGTTCCAGCACGGACAAGCCTGTGTATGGCAGTTCCCTAACGAGCATTTGCAGCCTTGATAACGATTCGGACAGTCTCGAGGACACGAACAAGCCTTGCTGCACGAGTGGCCGCGCTTGCTGCAGTCGCACGTCTCGTCACAGACGCCGTCGTGGTTGCACGGCTTGTAGCTGAGCTTCTTTTCGCGATCATAGCTGCGTTGTTCGCGTACGCGCTTGGCCAGAGACCTGTTCGAGCCCACTCCAGAGCTGTGACGCCGTCCTTTGCGCTGTCTTTCAGCAGGTATGGACAGATCAGTACCCAAGTCGTCTCCGCTGTCTCGTCGACGTTTCTCTTCGATTAAGAACTTTGAGATCTGCGCACACGTACAGCTTGGACTCTTGAGCATGGCGGAGATAACACACGCGTTAGGTCCAAGCGACGACACCAGTTTGCGAACTAGAACGGCATCAACCTGTCTCAAAGACGGACACCTTTCAGCTGAGTTCTTCTCGTCCGCAGATAGCCAACAACACGGGCCACATGGCTGCGTATTGGACACCAATTTCTTCAGTGTAGACGTGACAGCCGGGAGGTACGAATTATCCAGATACTCGGAATTATCTGCCGAGCGTGCGAACTTCTCGCGTCTTTTGCGTTGCTTCTCCAGCTTAGCCAGTCGCTCAGATTCCAGTTGTTTCTCTTGCGTCACCAAACTATTGGTGGCCAACGAGCTGATCCGAGTCTGAGTGCGTCTTGAACGGCGATATTCCGCGGCCGGTTGCGGCTCCGGTTGAGTCTCAGGGGTTTGTTGACTCTTGCCTTCATCTTCTGACGAGGAACCGGTTAACTCGATGACTTCTGCGTCCGGAGAAGTGGAAGAAGTCGAGCTCTTGTCATCCGTGTCTTGGACTAGTACCTCTGGTCTGTTCAGCATAATACACGGCACGTTAACCATCGGATAGACCGGATCTGCGCGAATACTGCGTTGAGGGTTCTGGATGCCATGCTCCGAGCAATCATAAGTGAAACAGCGTCGACAGAACAAGTCCCGATGCCACTCGGCCAGCCCTTCGAACGTCTTGAGATCGCGTATACCCAGCGCGTCTGGAGCTTGGGCGTAATTGGATTCAAAGACGGACAGAGGAGGCTGTAGCCTCTCGGATAAGGACTGGGATGCTGGATCCTGTAGGAACCAACACGGCTGCGACAGTCTGTGTAGAGCTGTAGTAGTAGACGAGTGCTGTAGCAGCTCCCTCACTCTAGCGATCCGCTTTGCTGTGCGTTGTTCGGCCTTGCAGATCTCCTTCATTTCACAGTAATCTATGCGTGGTCGGTCGAAGCCTGCTTCGTGTTGGAGAGCTAGAAACACTTGCTCGGTGGCTCCACATTTGGCCACGATAACTCGCAGTAGATACTCCATAATCTCATCATCTCTGGCGCCAGGATTCAGCGCCTTGAGCTCCTCTCCTTCACCAAACACCGCGATCCGACGCTCTTTACTCATAGTCGTCTCAGTGTAGAGGTTATTGTCGATCACCATGCGCTCTCCGTCGCCCAGATAAGGCACGTATCGTAGAATCGGGTCGTCCTCGACAAAGGCGTTCTTCCGGACACCGATCATAGTGAAGGAGCGACGGATGGGGGTGATGTCGTTCGGCAAGTGCGTCACAGTCTCCGGACACACTAAGGCCGCGAGAGGCATGCCGTCTTGATGCACGGAGTACCGCACTTTTCCAACCAGATAGTTGTATGGACGCACGGTATGTGTGGGATTCTGCAGCACCCGCTTGGCCATGGCACGTTCGATAGGAGCGATGTCTATCCAGGACTGTTGGTCTACTCAACAATAAAAAGCTGTGAGTAATTTGTGAAGGTTCTAGCGCATATCCGCAGCCACTTACTCGCGATTTCCGACCACTGGAGGCGTCTGTACCGTTCACTTCGAATAACTTGATGGGCTTGGGCATATTCAGAGACTTGATTTCGCATATCTCGTAGAACATGACGCACTCTGCGTGCATAACATTTTTGAATATGAGGCAGCTCCTGGTCCACCAAATCGCGCACTTGACTGTTGATTTCCGACTGACTTGGAGGCTACAAGCAAAACATAATAGAGTTATCAAAAATCTCCGTATTCTAAGATAAATAAGTGATTGTCCGTAAGTATTCGCTATCCTCACCTGTATCTCGAAATTATCTTCCGTTATGGCAACTCCTTGGCCCACTGCACCTACAAACCTGCACTTTTTCTTGAGTTTTCCAGTCCTGTCGTACTCCCACAATGGTTTATCGGAGCCTACAGAGCCAAACTCATTAGTCAATATGCGCAGAGATATTATTGACAGTACGTACCAGAAGAATACGGAATTGCCGTCACGCCCTGTAGGATATTCGGCGGTGCTTCTTCGAAGACTAAACGTCGCCAAGCGGTCGAGTGGATAACAGGGTTTGCAGGCTTCTCCGTCGGTGTAGCCTTACAGCCAGTCGAAGAGACGAACGACGCATTTGACGCCAAGAATCCGTTCCGAGCGGGTGCAGCGACATAAGCCAGCGACGAGGAAGTATCGACTGTCTCCTTGTCGTTACTGACTCCCATTCGAGCGCGACGGCCACTGCCATTGGTCTTGGTTGTATCGGTTGTAATATTGGCATTTTGTCCATTTTCCTTGGACGCAGTAGACGTACTGAGTTTCTTCTTCTGGGACCTATAAAACGCCATCAGCTTCTCCTGTTCTTGCAGCTCGTAAAAAGACATTTTGTCTTTTAAATACTGCGTTTCGCTCGTGCCATGCAGCCGTAAAGTAGCTTGTACATCAGTTTGAGATTGTGCAGGAGGTGGAGAGTGTTTACTCAGGGCATTTTCTGATCGTTTAGGTGATTTTTCGTGACGAATTGGCTTCGACGGAGACGCAATTACCTCCACTTCCCTTTCCACTTCACTTTCCTCTTCACTCTTCTGCTCACTCCCCACTTCACTCTCTTGTTCACTCTCTTCTTCTTCACTTGAGCTGCTCCGAGGTCTCGTTTTACGGTTTTTTTTTATATCGATAATTTTACTTTTCCGTACCATTTTACTGGATTTCATTGCGAGAACGGTGCGTTTCCGCTCTTGCGGCTTAGTTGAAGCCATTTTTCGCGCTGCTTGCTTACATTTGAGTGTATCTCGAGAAATTTGAGTCTTTTGCACCGATTCACGAGCCTTTTCCACTGACAGAACGCCCATTTTCTTTGCATGCTCCTTCTGTCGACGTAAAGCTTCCCTTTGTGCCGCCTTTTTGGTAAAAGTGTCCCATTCCTCGTCACTGCTCGTCTTCTTCTCATTTTCTTCACTTTCACTGTCCAATTTCCTCTTTTGTGGCGCCGATTTGCGCGCTTTTTGCATGTGGAACTGACTCAGCGCCCTCTTTTGGGCCTGGAGCTCTGCATTGTCCCTATCTGCGGGTTTTTGCTGGGTTTTTCGACGGTTCTGGGCCTGAATCCGCTCCATCATCTGCTGCTGAGCTTGTAGCTCGTAGAAACTCATGCCTTCCGTGATCTCTCGCATCTCTCCGTCCGCTTTTGGGTCGGGTCTGGTCCGACTCGTTAGCGCAACTTTAGCTTTCTTTGGCGCCGGAGAGCGTCGAGATCGCTGCAGGTTTTCGAGCCGCTGCTCGATTTCATCGCTTTCTGCACTGCTGTGACCGCTGTCGTTCTCACTGGAAGCTGGGCGCTTGTTCCTGCGCGCAGGTTGCACCAAACGGCGCTTAGCTGGCTTAAGTTGCGCCTTGTGCTTCTCGCTCCTGCTGCGGATCGCAAAGCGTTGACGCGGCTCTGAGTCGCTGGAAGAGGAGTCGTCACTGCTGGTGAGCAGCTCGATCACCTCCTGGGCGCCTGGCATGCGGTACAACAAGCGTTAGAGCGTGCGAGAGCAGAGGATATGATCTGGAGCTTACCGCTCATGATTGGCTTTGGAGGTTGAATTCTGATGCCGAATCAAACGTTTTTTGTGACGGGCAACTTTGGTTGCTGTCACAAAAAACGTCAATCCTTTATTATTTAGAAATTAGCTTTAGAAACAATACGTTCTAAACATGACTCTACTAAAGTTTCATCTTCGGGCCAGTGCCGTGAAAACTATCCCTACCTTCACGAGCAGATTGGGCTATGCCTGTGGACAATGGAGCGAACTTTTCCGCCGCAACGCAGTACTACAACGCATCATTTCAGCGACGATACTGGCACCTGTAGTGACGGTCGTTAGGACGACGTACGCTTTGCAGGCTAACCAATCTTATATTGTAAATTCGATGTGTGGTAAAGCCGATATCTACCTAGCACACGCCGTGCTCGCTGGCTGGCACAGGTGTGGTGGGCGCAGGTGTGGAACTCGACGAGGAGGATCCCGTGGAAGAAGTGGGCGCGGCGGTCGTCGAGGCCGGAGCATCAGTGTCATGCTCGTCGCTCGCTCCAGTAGGAGTGTTGTTATCTGGCGATGGAGTGGATGGGGCCGAAGGCGTCGATGAGTCCGACGAGGGAGTCGTAGGGGTTGAAGGCGAGGACGGGGCTGTAGTTGTCGGCGTTGGGGCCGACGTGGGGGCCGGTGTCGTAGGAGCCGGTGCAGGCGTCGGTGCAGGTGCAGGTGCTGGGGTTGGTGCCGGGGCCGGTGCTGGGGCCGGTGCTGGGGCTGGGCCCGATCTCGATTCACACACCTTAGACTGGCCAGAGCATGCCTGCTCGTCCAGGCTGCATGAGTCTAGGTCCAACACGCAAAGCATCCAGCACGTGGTGGCACTGTGCGAGCTTACTGTGCACTCACAGCTTTTCGAACACGAAGCCGCGTCAGTGTCGTGATTGCGGTTGCACACCACTGAACAGCCCTCAGACGGTGCCGTTGCGCCCGACTTAACAGTGCACGCGTTGAAGCTACACTCAGCGTCGGCAGACGCGAGCAGATGACGACCTGGAGCGCAGCCCAGTAACTGATGGTCCGAGTGATGCCCCTGCTGCACGTACTGCGCCGTCGTATTCGCGTGCTCGCCGAAGTCCATCTGCTTCAGCATGCGCTGGTACGACGGCAGCAACGTCATCTTGCCGAACCACGCGCGCAACAGGCGCTGCGTCTCCGTCATCTTCACCTCGGGCATACGCATGCCGTGCATCACGGCCGGGAGCTGCTCCGACGTGCCCACCCAGCGGTTGTAGCCCGTGCCCACCATGAGCGTCACCTGGTCGGGTTTGAGAATCGGACGCACGCGTTGGCCGTCGCGGCGCTGGATGATGAGACCCGATTCCGAGTCGTCCTCGCCACCGGCTTGAACAGACTTGAACGTGCTGTTGGCGCCGTCATTGTTGACCTTGTAGAAAGCAGGCGTGGCGAACACGATGAACATGCCGTCGTCCTCGTGCAACTCGAGCGACAAGTCATCCTTGGAAGACGTTGAGGCCTGGGTACCTGAGTCCGCGCTCATGAGTCTACGCTCGTGCAGAGACGGCGTCTCGTAGGCGTGGAAATGGTCGAGACGCACGGCGTCCGTCATTAGCTTACGGCTCGAGACAGTCTTACCGTAGCCGTCCGTCGTGGTGAAGGTGGTAGCATCGAGTGTCGTGGCAACATTCAGCACGACCAGCTCCAGCAGCGACGAGAACTCGTCGTAGATGGTCTTGTATCCGGGACACGCAGCATCTGTAGTGGTGGCGGTGGCGTCGGCATCTTGTCCGGACGGCGTACTGATGGTGTAGCGGTTCGTTCCGTCCGTGAGCGTCTTGAACAGCAGGAACTCGGCGTTGACCTCTTGTGCAGACACGGCACAGGCAGCGGCCGAATCGAGGTAAGAGCGGCGCACCTGAGCGTACGACGGCACGTTGGTGAAGCTGATGATACCGTCCTTCTTGAGCGCGTCGAGGACGTCGTTGGGCGTGTTTCCGGTGGAGAGTGTTTGGTAGTCGAAGTTGGGGACCTCGAATGCAGGTACTTGTTCGGCGAGGTTGGTGGGTACTGCGCTTGCCATGAGCAAGGCAGCAAGACCCAGAAGCATCTTGGTAACTTGGACCATTGTGTTGGAATGTGCTCTGGATACCGAGTCTTTGTTGGTGTGTGCGCTCGAAGCCAAAAGTGGAAATGAGTGAGACCGTCGTGATGAAATGCATCAGAGGGGCCGTTGATTGGAAAACGCCACGTTCACGAAGCTTGGTCTCTCCGAAGAGGTCAGAAATCATTTCTGTAGGATCAACTTGCAAAGATGTCAGCAAGTTGCACCCGTGACATCCGGTGGGTGGAGGAGGATCAACCTGGCCGAAGCGAGTTGCATGGATACGACTCGTATCATACGAGAGCCCAACGCTTCCCATCGGAGCATGGTACAGCCTATTGTTGACAGGGGCTTCCCCACTTGTTAATACCAAGTTGTTATTAATACCTGGATTGCAAGCTGAATTGACCCTACGACAAGACAAGAGGGTAGCCGCCCCACCTCCTCTGACAGTATACCGATGCATGCCATTTATGAAGAAATCTTCGATGGTATATTGATAATAGGACATGCTGTGGCTTGCAACATCTTCGTTTTTGCTGCTCGAAAAGATTAATTCTTCAAGTATCTTTTCGAATTACAGTACTTAAGTATGTCACGAATTAATCGTGAGATGGGTACGGCAGCGCATGTACAATTGTCGATTTGGTGCAGCGAGTTCGCCTGAAAATGCATAGAATGTCAAGATAAGCGAACATCAAGAGCGACACGAGGCCTCATTATGTGCTGCATGTAGTAGTACGTATTGCAAACGAGTGGATGGCGAGTTGGCCCTGTTTCAAAGAGAGCTACGCAGATTCTTGCTGGTGGTCTTGAAGTGGGCTTGGGACTCCCAACGGGAGTATCAACATGTTGCAGATTCCGTTGCACACAACGGGAAGCATGGAGCACGTGCCCGCGTCATCAATGTACTTTGCCGCAAAGTTTGCGGGCCCATTGGCGTGGGTTGTTCAGCTGAGCTCGAACAGTGCAAGGTCGTCGAAGTTGCCCGAAGAATCTGAAAACGCAACTTGCAATTATCGAAGTGACAGGTTGCAAATCCTGAGGAACGATACATATTTAGGCTGCTGCACACTTCGATAACGTTAGGTGAAAAACTGATTCATTTACAAATTCACTTCCTGTGCCTTGTACCAGATACATGTACATGAACACAAGCTCGAATAAGCCAAGCTGCCCTCGAAGCATTCACAGACTCGGTGGCTGAGATGGTACAATGACTTCAACTTGGAGAATGGAAATTGCAAGGGCTTAGCCTTTTACTCAGTCAACAATTGACCCTGCTGCTCCGCGCTTCTCACCAAACTTGACGCCCGCAATATTACCGTACCGTAATGCTGTAAGCAAATCGGAAGCCATACCATCCACCAGTGCATATCTGTCCATCTGAGATTGACAAGCAGAATGCCCGCAACACCATGAGCCAAACCCAGCCAAATGATCCCAAGTATGTACACATTTTCATTGTGCTTTAAGCCAGCATCTACCAGCATCTTCGCAAACATACCAAGCATGCCACAAATGCTCCTGGGTCTTGCTGCCTTGCTCATGGCAAGCGCAGTACCCACCAACCTCGCCGAACAAGTACCTGCATTCGAGGTCCCCAACTTCGACTACCAAACACTCTCCACCGGAAACACGCCCAACGACGTCCTCGACGCGCTCAAGAAGGACGGTATCATCAGCTTCACCAACGTGCCGTCGTACGCTCAGGTGCGCCGCTCTTACCTCGATTCGGCCGCTGCCTGTGCCGTGTCTGCACAAGAGGTCAACGCCGAGTTCCTGCTGTTCAAGACGCTCACGGACGGAACGAACCGCTACACCATCAGTACGCCGTCCGGACAAGATGCCGACGCCACCGCCACCACTACAGATGCTGCGTGTCCCGGATACAAGACCATCTACGACGAGTTCTCGTCGCTGCTGGAGCTGGTCGTGCTGAATGTTGCCACGACACTCGATGCTACCACCTTCACCACGACGGACGGCTACGGTAAGACTGTCTCGAGCCGTAAGCTAATGACGGACGCCGTGCGTCTCGACCATTTCCACGCCTACGAGACGCCGTCTCTGCACGAGCGTAGACTCATGAGCGCGGACTCAGGTACCCAGGCCTCAACGTCTGACAAGGACGACTTGTCGCTCGAGTTGCACGAGGACGACGGCATGTTCATCGTGTTCGCCACGCCTGCTTTCTACAAGGTCAACAATGACGGCGCCAACAGCACGTTCAAGTCTGTTCAAGCCGGTGGCGAGGACGACTCGGAATCGGGTCTCATCATCCAGCGCCGCGACGGCCAACGCGTGCGTCCGATTCTCAAACCCGACCAGGTGACGCTCATGGTGGGCACGGGCTACAACCGCTGGGTGGGCACGTCGGAGCAGCTCCCGGCCGTGATGCACGGCATGCGTATGCCCGAGGTGAAGATGACGGAGACGCAGCGCCTGTTGCGCGCGTGGTTCGGCAAGATGACGTTGCTGCCGTCGTACCAGCGCATGCTGAAGCAGATGGACTTCGGCGAGCACGCGAATACGACGGCGCAGTACGTGCAGCAGGGGCATCAGTCGGACCATCAGTTACTGGGCTGCGCTCCAGGTCGTCATCTGCTCGCATCGGCAGACGCTGCGTGCAGCTACAAGGAGTGCACCGTGAAGGCTGGCGCAACGGCACCTTCGGAAGGCTGCTCGGTGGTGTGCAACCGCGGCCATTCCACCGACCCTGCGGCCTGCTCAAAGAGCTGTTCATGCACTGCCAGCTCTCATAGCGCCACCTCGTGCTGGATGCTGTGCGTGAAGGACCTGGACACATGCGCCAGGTCCAAGCAGTCGTGCTCGGGTCAAACCAGAGTGTGCTCGTAGAAGCTCACAATACATCGAGAGGAGCGTAGGTTAGTTAATTAATCACTTCAGCACGCCATGTCTTGTATCACAACTGCTTCGTAGGATATCGGATACAATAGGGTCATGTGAGAGATACCCATGAGGAAGCGGCAGCACGACGGAAGATCCAGATCGTCCGTCAACGGGTACCCAAAGCCAGGACGCCACTTGTCGTGCATCGCACTAACTCCCGACACTGTGCTATTATCCTAACCTTCTCCATCTCGGTGACCTCGGATCAAGAATAGCTCCTCCCTCGTGCATCACTCGACCTATTCCTGCTGGCAGCTTGATCACCTGGAGACAGGCAGGACCCTAATTTAGTAGATCAGGCGACGCACCAGTTCATAAACAAATACACCGCGCGCAGAGTAGAATGGAGGAGGCCCCGTCACCCCCCGACACCCAGCAGACAACTGCGGCGCCCCCGACGCCGTCGGCGTCCACGCCGCGCAAGTCGAACGTGTATTCGCGTCTGTACGATCCCAAGTCGTACACGGGTGTCTACAAGAAGCGGTTCGAGGCCGACTGCAATGACCTCACGGAGCGCGTGGTGCACGACCTGTCGAACGCCATGCGCACCAATCTCAACCACGATGTGAATCGCCCCAAGCAGCGGACGGCGTACGTGGCCACTGGACCTCATAGATTTTTTTTTCATAAAGTCTAACGTATGGATTGCAGGTCAAGTCGGAACAATTCCGGTTCTAGCACGTTAGCACCAGCGCTGTCACCGACTGCTGCTTCAGCCGAGAGACCAACGTCTGCGCCTCCAGTGCAGGAGAAACTCCAGGGAGATCCGAATGATCCACATACGCTATTGAAGGCAGTGTTCCACTACTATTGCCGCTTCGGACGGACTGGACCCAAGGGACTAGGAGAGAGAACTCTCGGTACGTCGTGGCAAACTCCATTTTTCTTGGAAAAGGATCTAAATATCTGACACTGCAGATAACTCAAACTTCGTCAAACTGTGTCGGGACTGTCCTGATCTGCTCAACTCGTCCTTCGGCAAAACAGACGTGGATCTCATCTTTGTAAAAGCCAAGAAGAAGGGAGAGCGGCGCATCAACTACGCGCGATTCCTAGACGCGTTGGGCATGATCGCTATCCAGAAATACGGCGATATGGTACATTTTGAACTTGCCAGACACAGCAGAGCAACTTCTAGAATACTAACTGTGTCTGTTTTCACGTGTAGCCACTTGAGGCGTCGGTGCCGAAGCTGTTGGAGGCACATCTCGCACATCTGCCGTGTCTACTCGAGTTCACCGACGGCAAGACGGTGCGTGAACCATTATTCTAGATAACATTTAGCGTGCTATCTAATCGTACCAAATTTCTAAATCGTTGCAGGTCCAGGCAGTGTGGCAGAAGCGAGCGGAGCACAACGAGTCTGCCACTACAGAAGCAACAGAGCAAGTTGCACCGCCAGCTTCGCCTTCATCTCCCACAGCTCGACAATTCAACACCAATCCATCTACAGTTGAAGTGGACCCTCCAGCAGATCTAGCAGCGTAGATTTTTACAAAAGGGCAGTGCATGTAGCCATCTTGCACTTCAACCTCGATCTTCCACCCTTTACCTCTCAAAATCGCATAAACCGCTGCATTATTTCTCACAAATTGTTTTTTTCCCTCTCCATACTCAATTCAAGTGAAGAAGCCATTATCTAAAAAAGCCTCAACCGACATGAGCTCCTCGACCTTCGGCGACCTGCGCCTCCTGCCCGTGGACTACCACCGCCAGGTGGCCAGGGAGGTGGCCGCCTTCTTCCACTCCTTCTACCGCTTCGGCGCCGCCTCCAACCGCTTCGATCTGGGGGATGCAGCCTATCTGGACTTCCTGCACAACGTTCTCTTTGGCTCCATGTGCATCGGAGCCGTCGTTTTCCTCGTGCTCTGCGTGATCGTCGTGCGCCGCACCATCCTACACATCCGCAGCGGTAATTTATCACTGCATCTCTTCATTTGTAGCAGAACACGCCTTTTGCGACTGAATTTGACCCAGATATGACCGAATTCTGACCTGTTTATTGTTCATTGTGTCATTAGCGTTTGTTCGACGTACATCGATGGATTCTACGTCCGTGGAGCTACTGGCCGTCGGATTACTGACATTCCTGGCGATTAGTGCGCTTGGAGGACTACTGGGAGAAGCACAGGTGGACTACAGCGCCGGCGTCGTGCTGGATACCATGACCAACACAAGTGACCTGTTCCAGGAGACCAGAGAACTCACGACGCAAAGTCTGCAGACCAGCAACGCCTTGCGTGTCAACGCTGACAACTTGATCACATCATTCAACGACAGTGAACTGCCAGCTGAAGCCTTCAAGATGTCCGTGGAGGCGTTGAGACTCGTGCACGCGTCGAAGGAGCTACTGAACCAGACAGACGCGTTGCTGCCCAAAAACTACTCCGATATTGCCAAGGAGTGGGAATTCAGCTATTTCATGCTCAAATCGTCGACCAACGGAGCCATTCTCGCTGTAGCGCTGGCCAGTTTCTTGTCCATCGCTTCTGTTGGCTGGGCCATGGTCTCGCCGCTACGTGTGTCGATTCTCGTGATCTTGAGCGTTGTACCCATTTCACACACGCTGATCGGCGCCTACCTGTCGTCCACGATCATGACTGCGGATTTCTGTGCCGCTCCGATGAATAATACACTCGAACTGGTGGGCACAACGTCTGTGGCGAACTACTACGTCGAGTGTCCAGCCAACGCTTCGCTGCCGTTCGCTGACGTTATGGCTAGTGTCCAGCAGACCACATCTGAAGTGGCTAAACTGCAGCAAGAAATGGAGCGCCATGCAGCTCACGAGGGAGAAACTGGTCAGCGTATGAAGAGAGAATTCCTCGATCCCATCGGCAAGCAGCTTGACAGCGTAGATACCCTGATGGCCGAGTTTGCAGCCTCGCAAACCTGCAAGAACGTATCGAGAGCGTTCGAATACGCGGCTACCACATACTGCGAGTACGGAATGCTCGGCTTTTTCTCCATGTGGGTGCACCAGATCTTACTGTGCCTCATTCTGTTTGTATCCGTCGTGGTGTCCGTACTGGTCTACGAGCGCGTGCACATCCGCGAGATCCGCCAGGACGTGCGCTACCAGCTTCTTTCCAGCTACGAAGAGGACGATATGGAGCACGTGTACCTGTCTTCGGACTAGTGAGCGATGGATCTGTCTGCATCTGCCTGCATGTATCTGCGTTTCATATGTATTAACCAACTTAGCATTCCTCGCTTTATTAAGGCTGTTGGTTGTTCTTGGTTGGACTTGGGGCCTCAAATGGCTCCTCTTGTGGCTGGTTTAAGGCCAACATGGATCCTTGGCTCGACACATTGTCCGTGTCCTTGAGATGGCGACGCAGCCATAAGATATCGCTCTTAACCAGCAGCTTCTCGGCCAGCTCCGGTCCGTCCAGCTCGTCGTACAGCAGCTCCTGCGCCGGTTTGATGACGACATCTCCGTTATCGCGAACTTCTTGCAGTACGCCCTTCCACTTGGCACCGTTCCTGAGGCGGATGGACACGTCCAGACCGACGCATTCCTTCATAAAGAGCTCCGGGTGCAGGATGAAGCCCGCGGGTTTCTACGATTAGAAATACATGAGATCAAGATGAGCGGATATAGAAATATTTCACTTCGCACTGCGCGCTTCGTACGGTGCCTCGCCATGGGTCCAGACCCTTGCGATCTTTGAGGACGGCGGGATTCTGCGGCGCTGCTGCGTTCCCGCTCATATTTGCACAGGGACTTGGTAGATTAGCGAATGAGGTTGCAAATCCTACCCGGTCGATGGGTACATGCATTTGGTGCAATCAAAGCAGATCATGAGTTGGGGTATCGTAAATTAGGGTGTGCAATACAGCATCCGCATCCAAAATAATATTTACATGTTGCAGTTCTACTCTAACCTCTCAACAATATTCTCGACAGCTTGTGTGACCGACTCGAACACAGCAACGTCATTGCGTTCTGCCATCTCGCGCAGATACGCTCGAGCTCGAGCGAGGTCCTTGAACTCACGGCCAGTGATGGCCACTCCTTCTTCCACCATGCAGCCTTCCTCCACGGGCTCAATGACGAGCAGCAAGGCTTGGTGACTGGACACAAGTTCTACTGCCTCGGTCATGGCGGCGATGGAGCGTAAATTCCTCGGAATCACAAACAGAACAAGCTCTGCGGTTGCCTTCTGGGTTTCGATCTCTCGGAAGTGCTCAGATAGTGTCTGCACGTGTTGCTCCGCTGTTGAAGACAGTCCAAACTGCAAATAGTCCGCGAACGGGACGTATACGGGGATGCCGGCTTGGCGTAGCAACGGGATTGCGACTTTCTGTCTCCAAGACGTCGCTGTCAAGTTGCCTCCAAGATAAACAGAGCCGCCAGTGTAGTCACTAAATAACTGGCAGCCTAGTTGGTTCACGATCGACTGTGATGGCGACGATACTCCAGGCGAATCGCTGCTCTGTTCGCTGTCATCTGTGATGCTCTTGTTGCTGCCGCTGCTGTTGGACTTTAGCAATCGTGAAGAGTGCGAGCGCGAGGTCACCCGATGGGGGCGATGTTTGCCAGACCAGCTATTTAGCACAATGGATGAACGCTTACGAAGACGTGGCACCTCCGGTTTAGACCTGGGCGCGTTAGTCTGAGTGAGGTAGGCGATGCATCCCTCTATCGCTGCTGCTACGTCTGGGAACAAACCGACGCCTCTCCTGTGAGCCAGGTCACGAAGACACTGACGTGCACCATTGAGATCGGCCAACTCCGTCTTGGATAATACTTTCCCTGCAACTTCCGTGCCCTCCTCAATGTCGTCTACTACGAGCATGACCTTCCTGCCTCTGCAAATGTACTCGACTGCTTCGTTGATGCAGACGATGGACCTGGTGAGGCCGTCCACGACCATGAGCACGATTTGTGCCGTTTCCTTGGCTTTAGCTTCGATCTGGATGAGTTCTTCGAACCATTCGTCCACCTGTGGGTTGAAATAGTGTACATGTGCAGCGTCCAGCATGGGCATAGCGACGTCGTGCCTCCAGGTTGTGGGGTTGCACGAGCCGCCCAGGAAGACGGCAACGTCGGCTATGCGTTCGCCTGTGGGTGGCTCCAGGCCTTCACTGAAGCTCTGCGTCTTGCGTGTAAGGCGTGAAGCAGTAGCTGCAGACGGTGCCGTCTTTGGCGCTGAGGCAATCGGAGCGTCGCGCTCGCCCGGAACGCCGCATAGTGTGTTGTTCTTGGAGCGCGTGCGCACTAAATGCGGCGACGTGTAGGACCGGCGCTTGGTGAGGCAGAATGCGTGCGCCGGGCGCTGCGATGTCGTGGCGGGCGTCGTCATTCTGACTGCGCTGCTGCGGATAGCAAAGTGGTCAGACGGAGTAGCGTTGGGCAGGTGCAGGTCGAGTTCGTCTCGCTGAATCGTGGTCTAAAAAACTGGTCAGCAGCTTTTTTTTAGACCCATACCCTATTCCGCCCCTAACTTACAGATGGCAAGTGTAATTGCATAGAGCGTGCATTTGTGGAAAATCTATTTTTAGAGCGAGAACAGAAATTAGAGCCGCGAAAGGTCGCCTGTATCCAACGGTGAAACGCTCTATTTTTTTTTCTTGCATCTCGACCAGTAGTTGTGTGCTCATAGTGCGCATCATTGGGCACTGCTGGTAGAGGACGGAATTTCGTTCGAGCCATCCGCCGCCGCTGTTACTCAAAGCCGACATGATGTCTCGGTTTTGTGGCTTCCTACACTTGATTGCCGCCCACATGGAGGATAATGGCTAGGTTGAAGAGTTCACCACCCGCGAACTGGCCACCATCTTGCCCCACTCCTGTCGTAAACGCTCAGCAACTGGGAAAGGAAAATTCCACCACAGAATCGACCTGTGCAAGCGAGTTTCGATCTGAATGGCACAGCAAATTGAGATATCGAGCTATAATGTCGCGCGCGCGATAATGAGCTTGCAACGTATAGCGCACTTGTTGTCATCCGTAGTATCGATCAAAGTACACCCGAAATTAGTCACCTCTATCTTCTTCATTGTAAAAGACAATAGTCCTATTTTTGCATAACCTTTGGAAATTAATTCTTATTACGGGATGTCGATTGAGACAATTTATAGCGTAATCTATTTCGTAGAAATTACGAGGATAGCCAATCGCGATCTTCGACCTCACTTCCAGACCCCCTGCTCAATCATGACAGCGCCGTTCGCACGTCTGCCGACTTGTGTGGCCCCCTCCAAGTACTTCCTGGACTATGTGGTGGACTTAGATCACTGCCGCTTCGAAGTGAGCGAACGTGTGCTTCTCTCCGTCTCACAAGCGACGCGAATCATCACTTGCCACGCACTGGAGCTTCACGTGTTCGACGTCTCGGTCTCCATCGCGGATCGTTCAGCCCCCATCAAATGCAACGAGATCCGCTACTTGGCAGCCGATCAGACAGTCGAATTTGTACTAGACGACGAGCTCCCGGCAGGTGTCGAGGCGGAGTTGACGCTCACGTGTCACGGAGAGCTCAACGACAAGCTCCACGGCTTCTACCGCAGCGCGTACGACCACGAACTGGCAGGTGAGACGCACCTTATGGCTGTGACCCAATTTGAGGCTTGCGACGCTCGCCGCGCCTTCGTCTGCTGGGACGAACCCGCCATTAAGGCGAAATTTGAGATCTCGCTCTCCTGCGACGTCGAATTGACTGCCATTTCCAATACTCACGTGGTCCAGACGCTCGTGAGACCTCGTGCTAGTAACGCACACATCCGAACTCTGTCTCGTCCAAAGAATTCGACGCTCGAGAAGGTCTGGAAGTTCGCCGAGACGCCTATAATGTCCACGTACTTAGTAGGGATGATCGTAGGCGAGTTCGACTCGGTGTCCGCCGTCACGAAAGAAGGTGTGCTTGTGTCAGTATACACGCCAGTGGGACGTAGTGATCGTGGCAAATTTGCTCTTGAGGTGGGGGTTAAAGCCTTGTCCTTTTACACCGAGAGGTTCGGGATCCCATACCCCCTAAAGAAGATGGATATGCTGGCCATCCCGGACTTTGCAGCTGGAGCAATGGAGAATTGGGGCGTGGTTACGTATCGTGAGACGAGGCTGCTAATTGATGAACAGCTCAGCAGCTTTGGACAGAAGATGGCTACAGCGAGAACGGTGTGTCATGAGATCGCCCACCAATGGTTCGGTAACCTGGTGACGATGGAGTGGTGGACGGGTTTGTGGCTTAATGAGGGGTTCGCCCGCTTCATGGAGTTCGAGGCTGTGCACAGTATTTTCCCCGACTGGAATGTGTGGGAAGTGTTTGTTCAGGACATCACTATGAGTGTGGCTATGGGGAAGGACTGCATGCTCACATCACATCCAATTGAAGTGAAGGTGAACCACCCGGATGAGGTGGACCAGATCTTTGACGTCATCTCGTACGCTAAAGGTGCCAGCGTCATCCGGATGCTGTCGGAATATCTCGGTCGCGACGTATTTTACCGCGGCATTCACGAATATCTGGTTAAATTCAGCTACCGCAACGCACAGACGCAGGACCTTTGGGAATCGCTGGAACAGGCTTCGGGACAGCACATTACGTCGCTAGCAAGTGGATGGACCAGTCAGACAGGATACCCGATGGTGACTTTGTCCGATGACGGCTCTTTAATTCAGGAGCGTTTCTTGGCGGACCAAACTCTTAAGGCAAAGACCCAGGACGATGTGGCGTGGGATGTGCCTCTGACTTTTGTAGCATCAGATAAACCCAAGGAGATCCAGCGTGTGGGGATCTGGGAACGTAACGCGTCCAAGGAAGCCACCGACGCTTTGGAAGATAAGTTGCGTGCGCCTACTGGTCCCTCGTCGTGGATTAAACTCAACGCGAACCAGGCTGGATTCTTCCTTGTGAATTACTCTCCGGAAGGCTGGAAGCGTCTGCAACAACCAGTGCGTGAGAAAACGTTGGGCGCTGTGGACCGTATGAGCTTGTTGAACAGCATCTTCGCGTTTGCTCGAAGCGGTGAGCTGCCAGTGACTCGCGCATTGGACTTCAGCTTCGCGTACGCTGAAGAACCGGAGCATCTGTGCTGGAAGGAGATCTCGTCCAACTTGCGCTTCTACAGTACACTGTACAGCGCTGACGCGTTCTACCCGAAACTACAGGCCTACATCCGTCAGCTCTTCGCTTCGATCATGAAGAGACTGACGTGGGAGGCGACGGAGGGCGAAAGCCCGACGGTGGCTCCGTTCCGTCGCGATGTGATCAGTATGCTCGCTCTAGGTGACGATCCCGACGTGATCGCTGAAGCGCAGCGTCTGTTCCAAGCGTATTTTGAAGACAGCTCGGCGTTGTCGGCTGATCTACGTGGCGTTGTTTTTAACGCTCAAGCTAGACGAGGTGACGCCTGTCACTTGAAGCTGCTGCGTGAACGGTACGAGTCTAGTAACTTCATCGAGGAGAAGCTGGACTGCCTTACTGCGTTGGGTCTGCTCAAGTCACTGGAGCTCAAGCGCGAGGTGATTACGTGGGGACTGAAAAACGTACGCTCACAGGATATCCAGTATGTTTTCAGCAGTGTTGCGGCGGACGCACCGGGTGCAGAGTTTGCGTGGAAATATGTACAGGAACACTGGACGGAGCTCAATGAGCAGTATCGCCCGTTGATCGTGGGTCGCATCGTCATGTCGGTGGTCTCGCGTTTCCAGAGTGAACCTCACGCACAGGAGGTGGAAACGTTCCTGGATACGCGTAAGCATTCATCCTACACGCGGCTGTTGGACGCTGCCCTAGAGCGTATCCGAGTCAAGAGCGCTTGCTACCAACGCAACCGTGACGATTTGGCAAAGTGGCTCGAAGCCATTTAAGTGCAGGCTGGTTTCTGAGGTAGATGGTACATGTATTAACCTCTTCTTTTACTACACGTTTGAAGTACATGTACTCAAGTACATGATTTGCTATTGTGTATTTTTTCTTCGTACAGTGGCAATACGAAATTCGTTATTCAGGTCAGTTGGGGTGTCATAACGACAAAGCGAACTTGAGTTCGATATCTATGCCAGTGCCTTTGATTTTTTGAAGTTGAAGGATGTCGGCAATACGTACCGAAAAAGTAAAATGATTGATCCACATGTATTGTGTGAATCAGTCAGATTACTCTCTGTTAATTTTGCCAATTCGAGATCAGTTACTATGGCCACTTTCACAAGGAGTTGTTCGTATGTCTTGCTATTGCGCTGACACGCCGAAACTCTTGGATCACCGACAGATACTTATAGAAAGATCTGGTAATGCTTGGCCCAAGGTTTCAATCCAAGTGGTGTCCACACGGTCTCGAATGCCATAAGTATTTGAACTCGCCTCGATTCACTCTCAGCAGCAAGTTTCCTTGGTTTCGTGAAAGTGCTCGTTCGTTTGGCCGTCGAATCTGCATGCACATTATATCACCTCCAAAGTCGTCAGGTACAGTTGTCTGTCGTTGTATAAATGTGTACTTACATGTATCGGGAAACGGTTCTCCGGTTCTTTTTTTTTTTGGCACAAATCACTGAAAAGCAATTTTAGCCAATAAAAACGAGTTAAATTCGAGCACTTTGTAATTTGAAAATATGTTTAGAGTTCGACCGTCTTCGAAAAACTCTTCTGGTATCATCTGTACGGAAGGACTTGCTAAGTGGTATTCGCTACATACATACAGCTCGCCTAACAGCCGATGCTTGAGTGCGTCTACTGTATACTTCGTAGTTGCAGCACTGTAACTTGTAACGTGAGAGCATGGGCTCTCAGCTCACATGTAGTTCGCGACTATAGCCCAGGTAAAATAAGGCCGTGCTCTCATGATCACAAAGCGAGCTCCATGGACAAACTCTGGCCCAGAGTGGAGCACCCACCGTTTCTGCACAACATCAGGATCAACAATGGGATGTGATCAGATGAATGATCGGTCAGACACAACAATGAAGCACAAATTTTCAGAAGATGAAGTGAAGTTTATTGGTTAAACACACCCTGTCCATCAATCCAAACCCTGAACAAGACCGCAACATGTACGGGGCCTCCGCTTAATACCGATAGCAATACACACGATGAGTGGGAGTCTCGCACCGCGCGCGCTCTGAACACGGTCTGGACATGCTCGTTGCACCAATTAACTCCGTTATGACCTCTCATGGCGGTAAACATCTTGAGAGCTTCTTCAGTACTGTTAGTGCAAATAATGTAATTTATATGTACGTCTATTGTCAATGTTTTGTAGTCCGGCTGATGGAAACCCCTTAGGGTATACTTCCTTTTAACTCTCCAAACACTGCGGCGATGACAAAATATCGCTTATAGTTAAATACACATACGGCGTGATAAGCCCCTTGTTGAAAAAGATTGCAAAAAAGACTCTGCGAAGTTCACAGAGTCTTTTTTGCAATGATGGTCTCTACGGTTCACAATGTGAACCGTAGAGACCCCATCTTCCAGGAGCGCGGGCGTCGATGTGACCATCCGACTTTACACCACAATTCTTTTGCTGCCTGCTTTACTTTTGTACATGTACACTGTGTACTACACAACCTCTCTTTGGAGGTTCATTTCCCGATCAGACCATTAGCCAGCAGCAGCCAGCGCAAAGCTTTTCAGTGAAAGGAGCCTCGCCATGCGATTGCCTTACGTCGTGGTGGCGACTTTGGTAACTCTTTTTGCTGGCGGAGATACTGTTTTGGCAGCAAAGGAATCGAACCAAGCGACTCACGCTGTTCAGAACATTCACAATATCCCTGTTATAGCTCGTGTGCTGCATACCGCCGTCAGCGAAGCCAACGTTCAGCGTTTTTTGCGAATCGAGACTACAATTGACTCGGAAAATGAAGAGGAGAGGGCACTCCCATCAGGAGTGAGCAAGCTCGCGGAAAAGTTCAAGCCAAGCGCTGACAAACTCAAGTCTCTCACGACTAAACTTGCTCCAACGACAGAGAAGCTGACGGACAAGGCGATGGCCGTCGCAGTGAGGCTCAAACCCGTAGCGGACGCGTTCCCTGGAAAGCTGAAGCCGATCGCGGATAAACTCATGCCTATTCTCAAACCTCTTGCAGAGAAGCTAAAGGCAACCCCAAGCGTCGAAAAACTCATAGCCAAGCTCAGGAACTTTGCGGAAAAGATCAAAAACTACAAAGTTGGAGAGCATACCATCCGTGAGCGCTACACGATGGCCAAGTTTGAGCTCTGGTTTAAGCAAAATAAGACGCCGGATGATGTCAAGGCGATGCTGAAAATCGGAGAAGGGGCCATAGTGAACACGAAGAACTACGACCTGTCGGTCCAGTACAACGCTTTCTATAGGTGGGCCCAGAGAGATAAGGAGGTGAAGGCGGCGAAAGCAGCGGCAGCGGCAGCGGCAGCATGATCTCTTGTGGTGACTAGTGGTTTGACTGTAGAGTATGAATTTTTTTTACGGCTATCTCGACATCATCTTGCGTCCAGACACTCAATGAATGCATTGGTTGCATAATTAGCGATACAAACGCACCATTACATGTATTCGCGGTTGCTTCATTAAGGGTCCCTTGCGCGATATACATTTATCTACCGTTTTCAACCTTGAGAAGTTTTAGCAACGTTTTCATGCAAAGCTGGCATTCACATCTGTATTGAGTGATGTCAACACTCGGTTTGAAAAATATGTTTTATATTTTTGCTAGTAGCAAAGGTAGAAGTATCTGTTTACTTTCGTTCTCTTCGTAGTAAGTGCCAACCTGAACTTTCCGTTTCTTTTTCTCGACGGAGATACGGCGACCCAACTTGCCAAACAGCAAACTTACAAAAGCTAATATAACCTGAGTAACATTTATAACTTTGCACTCGCCCTTGTTCCTTCAGCTTTATTAGCATCAAGTTTTACTCTTCTCCGTTTATTCACAATTTACCGGCGCAATTTTCGGAGTACATACAATGCAGCCATCACAACAGACACCGACGAAGCGGCTGTACGCAGCGTCACAGACCCATTAGCAGGTTGGTCAGAAATCTGCGGCGTCCCAACGTTCCCATTACGCAACAGATACTGCCTCGCATAGCGCAGAAGTGGCATCGTACGCCCCGAGGTCCATTTTAGATCCAGTAGCTGCACAAAGCGCAGGAAAATTGCACAACACGCCACGGAACTCAACGCCGACGTAGCCACAAACTGCACAAAAGTCAGGAAAACCCTCCGACTTCCTTTCGACGCATACAGCTGTATCACCAGCAATGCACTCGACATGGCAGCCGTGCGGTTCAGTGTCTTGGAGCTCGGCATCTTCACCAACTCCTGGCATCCATTCCACATCCTGGACGCCATAATTTCATTGAGAACCTGCTCGCGTGACGGCGAAGTCCGTACTGTGCCCACCACTTCCGGTCGATGGAAGTCGAAGCCCGACATCGTCGTAGTTGACGGTTTGAGCGTCAACAACTGCCTTTGCTGCATCCTGATGTCCCTGATCTCTTCGGTCTCATGTACTACCAACGTTCCTTCACTTGCCTGAGGCTCCAGTTTCTCCACGTCCTCGTCGCTGCTATCCTCTGCCGGCAGCAACACATTTTGTACAGAATCTGGCAATAATGGTAACAATCCTGGTTTGGTCATCATCACTTGAGACTCGGGCGGCATTTGTTCCAGCAATTTCATCTGCTCAGCTCTTGTTAAAGGCAGTAAAAATGGCAAAAACGGCGCCACTTTATCCGAAAAGCTCGTGTCAGTTAGCCACTCCAATAGTGAAGTCTGTAGCAGTAGCTCTTGCAAAGATTTCGGAAGGAATCCTACTAAGCCTCTCGTGCGCATCTCTTCTTGATACCATTTCCAAACGGGTACACTCCACGAGTAGAGCAGACCGAGTGATGCGTAGGCTAAAGCTACCAACGCCAACGTGGCTCTCCTGGACAAGAACTCGGTCAATAGCACGGTGAGCGCAAAGGTGACGGTGAGGCAACTAGCGACGCGTAATAGTAGCAAGGCTGCTTCAACCCGCGAGTCGATCTGCGAGTACGCGACGTGGACCAAGAGTAGCCATGTCAACGGCGGGGAGATGGCTCCAAACACCACAAGGTGGTCCACCGCGAATGAGTCGAACTCGACGTTGATTGAGGGTACGAAGCGCCTCAAATACTGGTGCGAGTCGTCATCAAGCCATGGATCCAGTGAGAACAGCAGCACGCTCAGCAGAAGAACGAGAGAACTCAGCGCTAGCAGCTGCACGCTCAACGGGTGGCCGAAGCTGTGGCGTAGCACGTGGTCCAGCACGCGTACGTATAGCG
>NW_008649035.1:336201-339547 GCF_000247585.1 Phytophthora nicotianae INRA-310
AAGTGGCTCGCGAAAGGGTTAACTCTACGAGTCATGTACTGAGAGTCTTAGCTCTTGGGTACTCCGTACCCATATGTGCGCCACACACGTGTAACCCCGTTTCACTCTCCCCCACTAAGATGAGAACTTACCCTTTCTCGAATGTACCTCAGCGAGGCCACGTCTTGCCAAGACGTAGGAGGGCACTGCGTCTTATCCTTGCGTTCTCCAGCTCCCCGAGCTCACGAACACCTTTGCACCTTTGATGCTTAAAAAACTTCGCCTGCGGCCCACGGCTAAACGTCATCAGCGCGTCGCGCATCAAGTTCCATCATGCTCCTTGAGCAAGTTTCTTCGAAACAAATGCGCGTCAACCAGGACGCTTGTGCTTGGACCTCGTTCAACACAACACGAAGCATCCGCTTCCGTCGGGACCATGCCCCCAACACCACGAGGCACACCTGCCTCCTGCTCCCGCTGCAAGCATCTATGCTCATCCTTGAGCTGGCTGCTCCAGCCACTGGTCCGAGCCTGAGCTGAGCTACCGACTTGTAGACATCCCGCACTACTGGCGGGAAGCACTTGGCGCTTGGCGACGCAGTCGCGAGTCCATGTGATTTATTGGCGGTGGGTGTGCCAGGTCATAGGCGTCAATGACGTCAGGGCAGTCCTCACGGAGGGGCACTTCGAACTCCCATGAGTTCTGTGAATGTGGATATCCTCTCCATTTCACTAAGTACTGGGTACGACCCCGACGACGACGCCGCGCCACAAGGCGTTCCACGTGATAGTGGGGATCACCGTGCTCGTCGAGCAGAGCTGGAGGAGGCCGTGCCTCAGCTGGATTCCCGCGCTGCGAATCAACATTCGCCGGAACGGCGTCTGCGTCATCACGACGATGCGTCCCTGACGCGAACGACCACATTCATCCCCAAACTGTCGGTCTCGACGAGATGTTCCACCCCGTGAACTGTTTGTACTCCATATTGTTGATTCACAACCAGGTCCCGGACCTTGAGCACTAAGTTGCTCAGCTGTATCTTCAGCTTGGATTGCTCCTGCATCTCGAGCATTTTGCTCCCGGATCTGTGGCTTCGCCACATGCTGTTGATCAACTCCCCGTGATTCCATCACTTGCTGTTGGCCAGCCTTCCGTGGTTTCACCACATGCTGTCCCGCAGCCGCACGCGGCCTAGCCGCTCTCTGCCGATTCGGCGCCAGTGACTCGGCGCTGACACGAGCCGGGTCCTGGTACGGCTTGAGCAAGCCAACGTAAAACACCGGGTGGGTGCGCATCTTCTTGGGAAGACTTAGCGTGTACGCTAGGCCCTTCCTGGCCACGACTTTGAACGGTCCAATGAACCTAGGTCTCAGTATTGTCTTGAAGCCGACAGATACTGCATGCGTAGGTAGGTTTTTCGCGTTTAATAAAACGAGGTCTCCGACCTCAAACCTTTCTACATTCCCTCTGCTCGAGCATCCGCATGATCCTTTTGCAGGTCATGGCTCTCAGCCATAGTGTCGCGCACCTGGCGCATAACGCTAAGTCTCAGGGAGACAAAGTCATCGACCTGTTTGCGTACCGCAATATGGCTGACATCAGCAAGCCGCTCGGCTATTCCTCCCACGCCAAGCCTTGAGCCACCACGTGGCGGCGTCAGCGGGATGCGAGGATTCGCAAGACCGTTCACATAGAACGGGGTGAAGCCGGTAGAGGCATGTACCGCATTGTTCAATGCAAACTCAACGAGTGGGGGCATATCGCTCCAGCGTTTCGGCGCTTCAGCGCATACGCTTCGGAGGATATCTTCCACAACGCGGTTAGCGCGTTCAGTTTGACCATCGATCTGCGGATGTTTCGCTGTGGACATGTCCAAACGGGTGACAAGCACCTTAAACAACGACGCCCAGAACTTCACGGTGAACCGCGGGTCTCCATCCGAGACAATTCCCTCAGGCAAGCCATGTTGGCGAAAGACTAGATCCGACAACGACCGCGCCATTACCGCGTAGTCCGCACTGTATTTGTGCAAGTAATCGGCTAAACCTAGCCACTTGCGCAAGTTCTTTTGGTTCTTGGGAACCGGCCAGTCCACGATGGCCTTGACTTTGGCAGGGTCTGCCCGTAAGCCACGCTTCCCAATGAAGCAACCAAGGAATGGAATTTCATCCGCGCCAAAGACGCATTTATCCAAGTTGACTTACAACTTATTAGTGCGCATGCACTCGAGCACCGCTCGTAAGTGGTCTATGTGGTTCTCCACATCTGACCTTCCGTGCTCAGTACGACTATGGACGAAGATATCGTCAAAGTACGTCTGCGCCTACGCCCGATGGGGCCTGAACAACTGCGTCATAAGATGATTGGACGTTGCTGGTGCGTTTGAAAGCCCATGGGGCATCACCAGCCACTCCCAGAGCATACCACTCGGAGTGCTCACCGCTGTCAGCGGAATGTTGCTTACTCTCATGAGCAATTGGTAGTAACCATCGACCAAGTCGAGTGCGCTGTACAGCGTACAGCCTACCATGTTGTTCTGCAGAACATCCTTGCGAGAAATCGGCGTTTGTGCCGGAATGGTGGCCGCATTTAGTTTATTGAAAGCACGCACAACGCGCCATTTGCCATCCGGCTTTCTGACACAGAAAATGGGCGTCGAGTGCGGAGACTTACTCTCACGCACCAACCCCGCCTCGTGCTTTGCACGGAAAAATGCGTCAACGATGTCACGCTGCTCTTTTGGCAAAGGCCACTGCCTTGCCACGCAGTATTTGGTTCCAGCAACTAGGTTTAAGGATCGCCGGTCCACTCCTCGCGCTTAGCGTCTTCTTGGTGTCCTCCAGGATCGCGTCGTCCACAACGGACGAGGAGTTCAACTCCTCCTCAGGTCTTATCAAGACCACTTCGGCTAAGCCGCCTGCCTTCAAGGCCTCGCAAAACTCGGCGACGTACATCTCGTCCATCTCTATCCGAGCATTCACAGCGGATAGAGAGTCACGGCTGATGTCGCCTTCGACCTTCACCGTCACTCTTTTCACGAGTGTGTACAGCTGTTCACAGCAATCACGTGGAGTCTCGCTGCTCGTCACGATGGACACCTCGTCCGACGCCAAAGACGTCACAGATGTCCTCTGTCTTCTTCTCCTCTCCCTCCGCGACCGATCTCGGCCGGACGAGGGCGGTGCAGTGACATATCCGCCACCACCACCGGGTGCAGCAACACCTACGTTCCTCGACGAGGAAACAGTGTCTCGCGAGACACTAGGCTCAGAGCCATGCGGTCCATGACCCTCACTCAGTGAACTAGGTGTCACTACACCTGCATCTTCTGGGCCTCGCCCACGATGCCTCGACTCGCAGTCGACC
>NW_008649035.1:339798-341583 GCF_000247585.1 Phytophthora nicotianae INRA-310
AGGGTGCGTAGCACCGAGTGTTTTCGACTTCCAGTTGATATATGGCTCATGGCGCTCCAGCCATGCCATGCCCAGGATGAGGTCATACCTCGAATCCAGGTCTAAGACCAAACGGCGTTCCACGCTATCGAAGTCTAAGAACTTCACATTAAGGTCAACAGAGACCTCCGACACCGTAACAAGTGTCTCCGTCGCAAGACGGATTGAGATTTCATCTCGCGTTCGCACTTCCTGTGCCTCAACATACAGCTGACTCCCTTCGAGGGTGGAGCGACGGGCATAGTTGCTCGAGGCTTCCGAGCCAATCAAGACTATCCATGGCTTCACAAAGACCTTCACGCTCGCTTGAATGACCAGCAAGCCGGGCTTGCACACACTCTTCTTATTAGAGAGCCCAGCTCTCTTCGAGGCTGAGCCCCGTTGTCCTCTACCTCCTCGAGGCACAACAGAACTCAGTTCTTCCCCAGTAGGCTGCCCCGCGCATACTGAGAGTTGCCGTTTCCCGGCGAACACCCGGAGGTTTGGCTCGCCGGAGCCTGGCGCTTAAGGCGCAGAGGGCAGAGGACAGCTCGCTCTCAGATGCTTGGTGCTTTTGCACGTAAAGCATCGGCGGACGTCGGCACGCTGCTCAGCAGCAAGAAGCTCTGCTTCTTCATCTTCAGCATAGCTGGGGTCCATCGGTTCCGGACCGCTCGAAGAGCTCGTGCTACCAGCGCTCCAACCAGGTCGAGCCGACCTGAAGTTATGTTCGGCATTGAATACCACGTTCACTGCCTCCTCAAAAGAGGTAGGGTGTACACGGAATACTTCCGTTCGAGATGCGCTCACGCGGAGTCCACCCATGAACACGGTCACAGTTCCCAGTTTCGGAAGAGGGTCCGCCGCCACCCCGGCGATCAGAGTTCTCAACTCTTGGACATAGCCCAGCAATTCCTCCTTACCCTACCGGGTAGCAAGGAACTTCGACCGAATACGGTACGCCTAATACGTGCAAACACGCGCGACATTTGCTGCTTCAGCTGATCCCAAGTGGGGAATGCCGTGCCAACTGACATACCGCACGTTAGTGCTCACTCGCGAGCGCGACCTCCAAGCTTGGAGATAGCCAGCGTGACGCGCTGCTGCTCAGACTGAAGCAGGGTGGATCCCATAGCCATCTCGACCTCACGGGTCCAGAGAAGGAGATTCTCTCCATCCTTCCCCTCGAAGTTTTTTACGCTCACCAAGAGCGGTTTCGGTCTAGCAGACCCGTTGCGGAGCTCATCTTTTCTTGGGTATGCTCCAAGAGCGTGTTATCATAACAGGAGAACGATTCCAGCCTGGCGGTCACCGCCTCTGGACCTTGCGACGTAAGGTGGGCCACACCCTCCGGGCCAAGCAAGGACATGAGCTTGTTAAGCGCGTCCTGCTGCGCCGCGAACACTGGGTGTTTTATCCTCACAGAGGATACCGTCAACCGACTCAGGTGCGGGATTGGCTACGGGTGCTACCAAGTGCAGCGGTACTGCCGTAGCTAAGCGTCAGAGGAAGACGTACGACTCAAAAAGTCCCTAAAATTAAGTCCCATATCCGAAGGAAACTTACAGCCCAAGAACGAGGGCTCAAAGTTATTAAGAACACTAATAACTTTATGCTTCAAAACCAGAAGTGTATTATTTATTTTTATTGCAGCCAAACCGCTATCTATGTTTAACTATTTAGCATAGTTAAACCTAATCAAATGCATATCGTGTGACCCTCAGCCTATGTACTGAGGCCACTGTTAACTCTACGAGTCATGTACTG
>NW_008649035.1:342213-342714 GCF_000247585.1 Phytophthora nicotianae INRA-310
GGCACCGATAGCAAATTCTTCTTCATGTTTGGCACATAAAGCGCGTTGTTGATCTCGATCTCGCGCTCATCGCCGTTGGGCAGAACCACGCGCTCGATGATGGTTCCGATATCCTTGATGGCGACCTTAGTGCCGTCGGCCACCTTCAGTTTGCCTTCATTTCGCTCATTGAGCGTGTCGACTTTGGCCTTGTTGTTGCAGATGTGGTGCGTCGAACCGCTGTCGACTGTCCACATGCCGGACACAACCTTGCCCGTCCAAAGACTCCTCGATTCTTATCGTTCTGCTTGATCCAGTACTTCTCGATCACGTACCCCAATTTTCCGCAGTAAGTACACTGACGAGACTCTCTCTCGGTACTGAACGCTTTCGCCGCGTCTTCACCGACGAAGTCTTTTCGCCTTGCCGCTTGATATGCTCGTTCACGACCTCCACAACGCCTTGCGTCTTCAGCTCTGCGCTGCTCATCTCCAAATTCTGCACGACATTCTCATAGCTCTT
>NW_008649035.1:342814-366892 GCF_000247585.1 Phytophthora nicotianae INRA-310
GACATCTCCATGCTGAAGAGCTGTCGCTTCAAGTAGATGCGACCAGCCTTCTGCGATCCTCCGTACAGCGTCTTAAAGGCGTCCACACGGTCCACGCTTCCTTACAGTTGTCGACCACATAATGGTAGTCCGCGTCTATGTGCAGCAGCATCAGGCCGAACGCGATGTTGCTCGACTCGACATACTCGTCCCTGGCGTGAGAGTCCGTAAGGGTTGGGGGTTGTCTTCCGGTTCACGACATGCCACACCGACTTGGTTAGGAACACACCACGCATGTAGCGGTTATTCAACCCAAATACAGACACCATCCGTCAACGAATTTTGTCCTAGAAAAAAGGGCTGAACTTCGTTTACCGGTAATTACATGCAGTTTGCCCGATTTTACCCTTAGAACAAGCTTAATGAACAAAAAAAACTTGGAGTTTGTAAAGAGGTTCCGCTTAAGTGCGATACATGAATATATACTCCCTCCGTTTCAGTTTACTTGACTAAAACAGAGATGAAGCTGTTTCACATTTCTTGACCAGTAAAAATGATTGGTGGAATTTGACAGACTTGTATGCCATTGGCTGAAACCCTCCAATCAGAATCTCTTAGATTTGAGGTTTTTTGCATCCAGCCTAAGGTTTTACACATCTTAGAGAATTAGTCTACTTGGTCTACAGATTTACGCGCGACACAAGGCGCCATTTCGAAATGGCAGGAAGCCAACAACAAACAAACAAGGATCTGACACCTGAAACGAAGCTCGGCATAGCAACCTACTTACTAGAGCACTCAGTCGACTTAAACGTACCGCGCAGTCACATTATTGAAGCCGCTGAACGGTTCAAATGTAGCCACAGTTCCGCGGACCGTGTCTGGAGGATGACTGTTATTCACCGCAAAAACAGCAGCGGTTTTCCAAGCTTTAAGAGCAAGCGAGCAGGAAGATGCGGAAAACCAAAGAAGCTGACAGATATAGCCGAAAAAATAACGTCTTTACCGTGGCGGAAGCGCCGAACTATTCGATCCATTGCTAAGGCTATAAAGGTGTCACCTGCGTCAGTTTACCGATCGGTAGCTTCTGGAGAAATCGTCAGACACACAAATTCAATCAAGCCTCACCTCACCGAAACGAACAAGGCTTCAAGGTATGACCTATTATCAAATATTGTGACTCATTAAACGTTGAATTTAACGCCGTTATGTACAGGCTTGAATATTGCTTGTCGTTTGTCAATACAGAGTCCTATGAGTTTCACGATTTTGCCAACCGCATATTCATTGATGAGAAATGGTTCTATATGACGGAGGCAGACAGAAGTATTTATCTGGCACCTGGGGAGGCGCCGCCACATCGTACTGTCCAGTCAAAGCGGTTCATCACTAAGATGATGTTCATGGCAGCGGTGATGCGTCCAGTGTTCGCAGAGGATGGTTCTCTCATCTTTGATGGAATGTGGCCATTTACAGAGCGTGTACCAGCTAAGAAGAGCTCGAGGAACCAACCAGCTGGTACGCTAATAACGAAGGCAGTGAATGTTGGCCGCAGGGAACAGCGTGCGATGCTGATATATAATGTGATTCCCGCGATTAAGATGAAGTGTCCAGCCTTTCTAAAAGGCGTCCCATTGATTATTCAGCAAGATGGTGCTCGTTGCCATGTCGAGCCCAATGATCCAGCGATACTGGCAGCGTGTAGAGCTGATGGGTGGGATATATGCATCGAGATGCAGCCTTCAAATAGCCCGGATACAAATATTCTTGATTTGGGTTACTTCCGCTCGATTCAAGCTCTGCAGTACGAAGAAAGCCCAAACAGCATCGACGAGTTGATTGAATGCACCATCGCATCATATCAAAATCTCCAACCTGAGACGCTTGAAGACACGTTTGTATCATTACAGAAGGTAATGGAGTGTATTATACAAGATCTTGGCAACAACAGCTACAAGCGGCCTCATATCGGTAAGAGCAAACTCCGAAAGGCGGGTTTGTTGCTGAAGAACTACAAGTGCGACTTGTCGATTTATTTGGTAGGTGCGGCATATCATTTTGTAGCCAGTCAACAGAAAGTAGAGAAGGAGAATCTGTTGAGATTGCAGATAGAAGCCTTTAGATTTTTAACGGTCTAATGACTAGTATTCTTGTGTGGTTGCTTAAGTGGGCTTTGGGCACGTAGCTCAGTTGGTTTAGAGCACCGCCAATGTTGCGGAAGGACGCGGGTTCGAGTCCCGCCGTGTCCTTAATTTTTTAGCAAATAAAGCTGAAGATTTAAAAACCATTGAAACCCTAATTGCTTATTTAATTATGACCCCGAACACTCACTTGATGTTTGTATGGAGGGTCATCATTTTTGCATATAACAACATCATTTTAGGCTTAAAACCTCTGAATAGAGCATAAATGCATGCGTTAGCCAGTGCTGATTATTTGAATGTGCGCTTTGTAAGGGGTATCAAGCAAACTTTTTATAATACGCATCATTTCCCGAATCTGGTCAAGTAAACTGAAACGGAGGGAGTAATAGAAATTCCTTCCTAAGTAAAGTCCCACATAATAACCTCAAGTTTGTTAAGATGGGTTGTTTTCCTAGAGTCAAGGACAAGACACACACACACATACTTTGTTATTGAAGACAAACTTCACAATACGTTTTCGCCGTGTTGGACTATAGCAGACACAAAACAATATACCTCGTATAGAACGCTTTAACTAGTATATGACTATGGAAGTAAGTCCTGGTAACTCTCGATAATCATGCCAAACCAAGGCGCTAGCTTTTGGTCCTATTTTTGTCCTTAATTTCAAGGCGTTTGGGTTAATAGAGCCTTGAGATAGCAGCGTTATTAATACTAATACTACTGTAGTATTTGCCACAACCATAAGATCCTTCATGAGTTCTGGACGTAACACGAATAACAAATCATCTCATCAAGCCATGTTTAGGTTCTGTCGTTGATTGAATCTAGGACAAAATACCAACTTATTAATGCCGAGGTACCCTTGACATGTGAATTCACTGTACTTTTCCATTAATACATGTTAGTGTTGCAAGTGATCTCTTTCAATGCACCATCCTGTAGTGTTGCGAGTGCATTCCCAGGAGTGCCTTCAAGATCAAGTACAAAATCTCATAGCTCAAATGTCGTGGTAGGATCAGCGGATCAGCAGCAAATTCACCAGCCACGAGGAGAAAGTAATGGAGTAGATTATTGCCACTAAGTTAAAAAAAACCAGCTTTAAATCCAGATCTCGGGAATTTTCTTCGGCTTCTTTCCGTTCAGGAAGTAGGAACTCCACGCCTGAAAGAACGGAGAGTTTCGGTGTGTCGTGTCTGCGGCACTCCTCAGTCCCAACTTCTTGGCAAAATATTCAAGCGTCCGAGATTGGCTATACAAAATGTCCACGATTTTCTCTTGTTGCTTGGGATTCAGCTTCGCAATGTTCACAGCAATGGGAGTATTGCGTTCCTTGACTATCTTCATCAGGTTCTTGGAGAGCACTCCACCTCGTCGCTCTTCAGTGTCATCGAGGGAGTCGACCGTGTCTTCCTCCTCTTTGATATACTTGCTCGAGCGCAGGGAGCGCTTCACGCTGACGTCAATCTGGGTGGCAGCAACGATTTCCGAGGTCGACTGCGAGATCTGGTTGTGCTGTGCATCAGTAGAGACAGCGTTGGTGCTGGCGAGGAGCGTGGCGGTAACAGCGAAGACGATGTAATAGAAGCGCATTGCTTGAAGAAGTTGAAGATTTTGAGGGTTGATGCAGCTGGAGTGCAAAATGCAAACTGAAGGTCAGTGCTGCGAGTCGCAACTTGTGACGAACTGGTGGTAGCCCCGTTCGCTTTTCTAATGCTTAGAGTGACAGGTTGTGTGGTCGCCAATAGACTGGAGGGATTTGATTGACGATGCAGTGATATGGTTTCTTGGGATATGGACCATATCATATGGTAGGTCCAATGAAATCATACGGATATTCGAACTGTATGTCATTCATACACATAAACATCACCTGGAGGTATTTTATCCTTACTATATATATTTATACTGTACATTACTTTCTCTGGAATCGCTGGGGTTGGCTAGTACTGGCCTGTTGTAATTTACAAATGTACATGTAGGACGAGGCATGTATTACGGTTGAGAGAATCTGCAGTCGTACTGACTCAATATTGTACGAATACGATCAAAGCGTCGACGGGAAATGCTGTTCTTTATACTGTATGTACCACGAAATTAGACCAGCCTGGTCTACAGTAATTTCTGGTCGCCATGTGCGAATGTAAGTTACTCACACTGGGACTCCCAGCGGTAGTCACACTTTTATTAATACCAAGTAACTGCCGTTATTAATATAGCACCTTTACTTTAAGAACAACGTCACGATATAAGCGTACAGCACCTTTAACTCGTGTTTAGCGCCTTAAAGCGCCTTTATTCACTCAATACCCCAAGAGCACATCATGTATTGTGACTTTCTACCAAAAACGCCCTCAGATTTATGGTCCTACGTAAGACCGTTGCCCCTACGTAAAACCTACGCTGGGGGGCGAGTACAAGGCTGGTCTGGAACATAAAACGGCAGAGATATCACAAATGATAGTAGCATTACGCTACTATTAACGTTAAAGCACCGTATTTAGACTTCCATGCTTAATTCTGAAGCAATACCCTCTATCTCTGCTTCCATCGCATCTCTTGCTGTAGTTGTCTTCGATGCAGAGTGATTCCAAGTTAGCTAGACATCGCGTTGTGAATACCGACTGTGGTTTCAAAGCCAGATCTAATTATTTATGCACCCTCTCATGTCGTCCTCCACCGGAGGGCGTACGTAGGAGGAAATGGCCAGGAAATTATGGCCATGCGGACCTTATTTCTAAATCGGCCCTCTTACGTAAGATAGGAGTTCTCACGTAGGACTTGATGCCAACGATTTGAATCATTACAACCCACCACAGCAAATCCTATATAGAGCCCTACCCCCCGCTTCTTAGGACTTTCCGTTTGAGGTCCGATTGGCCAAAGTTTGAGAAAGGCACAATATAGACCACATGAGGGTGAATGACCTCCTCACCTAGATCCTTTCGAATCGTGTCTTATCAGGGTGGGCCTCCGGGAACGGGCTCAAGCGAAGTGATTAGGTACCTTCTTCCACGTCTTTTTCTTAGCGCATCAAATAGTGTAATCCTTCGAACTAGGCAGAACAAGTTGTTTGGAAATGCGCATGTCCCCAAATAAGGAAGAGCTGAAATTAGCTCCCGTTTTGGACTTTAACTTGGGGAGGGGAATATCGGCGCTTTTGCCTCAGCAACGTGCAGTAACGACTCTCAATATGTACGATGAATAATAATACCCAATCAGCTGAGCTGCGGCACAAACTCCATTGCGACAGTTGACAGTTCTCTATACCTGTACATAGCATGTACTACGCATCAGTACCTGGTGTTAACCCTTTAATGCTGCCCTAATTGTGCATTAAGTAAACAAAGAAGAGCAAAAATGCAAGACATTACAGTCCCGTAAAAAAAAAAACCGGCATTACAATCAAGCATTTGCGATTGAGAGAAAGATGTGTGCGTATGGTTTGGTTGTTTAGAAATCGTCTATTTATGTTGAATTATCTAAAGAGATCTGCAGATTCTGTAGGCTACGCCTAATAGAAGCGTCGTCTGGTGGCCATCTTGGGCTAGTTGTTCTCAAACAGCGTTGTCGTAGATATTGTTGTGGTATAACCGGGATATACTATATGTGTGTGTGGTTTATTTAGTTGCTACTGATACATTTATTTTCGACGCGGTTTGCAAGTTCATGCGTTCTCGACGGTATTACTAACATGCAGCATGCAGCATGCTGATTGCTCTTCGATTATGGACCTTTTGATGCAGCGGTCAAATCCTTGAGTAGATCATTCTGTTTCTTACATGCTGTAGAATTTTTCTCCGACGACGCTGCATCGAGCCTATAACACGAGGTGACGTTTCATCTGCAGCAGATGGAACGTCACCACAGATGGAACTTCACCCCGTTTTATGGGTTCGATCCAGCGTGGTCGGAGAAAAAAGTGAGATGGAAAGCTACAGTTCACATCTGTGATGATTTGCGTTTTCAAAACAGCAAGTATGGCCTATTAGGGAAATTCTATGGAGATCGAGGTGTGAAAATTGGGCGAATAGTCACGCCCAAAATACATTTCACCACAAATTTTGTCATGCCAATTAGTATACCGTACACTATCGAATTCAATACCAATTGAAAACAAAAAGGTATACTAGCCGGAGTAGGTATACTACCAAATCGCTACACCGAGTCCCAAATTGGACTCATCAAGATTCTCCATATCAGTATTGTGGGACCATTTAAGGCGGAGCAGAAAGCCGGCATTAAATGGCGGCTGAAATGGAAGCCCAGTTATCAAAAACTTCAGGCCGGAAAAAAGGGAAATGACTAATTTATGATCCCCTACCTAAGCACCCTTAGAGCTAAGTTTGGAGTCGTTTCTGATAGACCCCTTTTCACTTCGGAAATCTGTGCAGCTGATACTATCTGTTGTGGATGTGGTTAGCCACTTTGGCTGGAGGCTCTATGTTTTTAATTCAGGTGGCAACTTCCTCCTTTTTCTGCTACTAGCCGAGCGCCGCCACTACGCGGTGGTAATTAATGTTTGGTCGGACTTGTTAATGTCTTTCCCGCCTCCGCTTCGCTTCGGAGGGATTATACCTTTTTTAACCCTTATAATCTAACTATTTCACCGACTAGAAGGGTTAAAAAAAATATTGACCCTGTCTCCCACTCTAACGACTGGTAATAAAATGACTGCAGAGCGAGAAATTGTTATTCGTCCACCAGTACAGGTTTCTATTCCAGTATAATTGCATCGATAGACCTACTTTGCTATTATCGTGGATTAAATTAAATATTTCTTATTCCTGGAGACGGAGTTATTTCCTTACGATTGCATCTCGTTGGTCCATTCGCCACAATTAGTAACCCTGCAGTGCTTAGATGCCTCCTCTCAAAACTGCTTGGCCTTTTTGGGCAATATTTAATAGTGATCCGGGCATGATTCCGTGAAATCCGTTAAAATAAATGCCCTTCTCTACTACAAAATCCTGAACACTTTAAAACAATCCCCTCAAGTTGAACTGTATAATGCATCGACACAGTGCATTGCCCTATTAAAGACAGGTCACTTTAATTTCTACACTACGTCAAAAAGAGCAACATAGTTTTTTTTTAAGCTTAAGTAGATCTTATTTTTTGCATGTTCATCGGAAACTGTAACTCTACGCTGTCGTGGGTTAACATGTTTTGTTCTAACGACTCGAGATCATCGATTTTTTTTATTGGGATAGATGCTTACCAACGAAAAGATAGTGCAATTTGTTCTATCCTGATTCTTTCCCATTCCAAAATCAAAATATTGCATTCGACGGTGTCCGCGTTCGGTATAGCGAATATATCTGCACTATGCGCAGTTACAGCAGGGAAGTGGGCATAAGTTGGGCTCCACGATTACAATGGTGTGTGCTCTTCTCTTCGAACGCTCCAAGCATGTCACTTAGTGAGTCTTAGCCAGTCTTAAGTTGTGCGAAGTATTCGCCGATGCATTCACGATAGAGCACTCTGGTAGTATACAGCAACGGAAAAGTCGCGATTTGTGCAGCTTTATCATTTTTTAGCCCTGACATGTCTTAAATACTAGCTTTTGGGGTAAGGCCTTGGGTTTTAAAATGAATACATGCATTTTCACTCTAGCAACGTAACTTACGGCTTACCTTACGTAATCCACGCTTTCCTCCCCATTGGAATTGTGACAATACGAGGCACAATTAGTTTTTACAGCATAACACCATAGAAATAGAATAGAAGGCCGCTCATCTTCATCATCGATAGCGAGAAGTTTCAATACGTGCTAACAAGTTGTTTTAACAGCGTCTTCTAACTCAGAGATTCCAGCCTTAAAACCTATTTAGTTTTGAGTGTTTTAATCCTCATTTTTATTTCTGTGCATTTTCTCGAAAAACTAAAAAAAAATTGGTCTGGACTTATACTCCACGGCCAATTGCCCATGGTTCCCTCGCCGTGGAGTACAAGTCAAATGCAACTAACGTGACCTGCTCACTACGACCCATCCACTGGATAGGTACGGCGTCGAAAGGTTTCGAGTTGGTATTGACTAACCGGTTCACAGAGAGCTAACTGTGGTTGACAAGAGCGAATACCAATTATGCCTCTTCATCGCGGCTGTCCCGTAGTGATAATGATCCACAACTGCGGGACTCCCGCCGCAAGGTATCCACAATCGGTGTTTTCAAGATAACCCAAGTCGGTGTGGCAACTTTGCATAGCTCCTTTTCAAAATGCTAAACGTGCCGTGTTCGTTCCTTGGTCGATGTGACGGGTGAATAGAAGAAAAAAGATCACCTTAGATCAATAGTAACCAATGCATACCAGATCAATTATTATCGTACAGGGGGATACATTTACCATACCATCGGTGGTTCATCATGATCACTTCAAATTCCACGACACTCTCCCATTTTGTCTCTATTAAACACCGCAATACAGCAACTCTTCCGCTTGGTGATAAGTTTGCCGTTGGAAGCATGCTTGAGGTCACTATTGGCGAGCATATTCGTTCATAATTGCATGTACCTTTGTCCCATTCTATCCTACCCTACGTATTTAAAACGTGTATTCTTGTATTTGACAACCTTCTCCCAATAGCGATACTTCGAAGTACCTGAGAGCGACATACACCTTGTCGACTTTAATTCGCGGTAATGGGAATCGCTTAGTGAGATTTAATTCTAACCAACAACCGCTTATGGTCGATCCCTAATCCGATACCTCAGTTCCAGCATGGGTGCTGAGGAGGAGGAGGAAAGTGGTGGTGACACAATAAAACGGAATGTAGACGTATGTCTGCCCTTGGAATACCGTCAGAGTTAGTATTGGTCTGCTGAAAAGCAGATTGTGCAGTGAGTGGGTGCTACTGTCGTTGTCAACCGACAATTTGACTGAAGTACAGCCGATAATTTATTGTATGCCCTTTTTTACTTAAAAGTTTTACATTTCTGTCCAAGTCTAATTAATATCGGGTTTTTAAGCCAATTTAAAAACTGAACAAATTTGCACTTTATCGGCTCCATTATTGGCGTACTCGTGGCAAATGCAAGGCGGGCTATGGTGAACCTCAACACGAACGAGAACAAGTGTTATAGCTAGTGGCCACGGATAGAGGTTCCGAAAGATACGAGTAAATACTTTTATCTTAATTGATAAACTCCCAAACGTTGTCAAAATACCTCATTTAACTTCATTTGAGGTACTTTTGCGATGTAACACCTCATTTGGAATGTACAATACCTCAATTTATCGCAACATTTGTTACAGTCATTCTGGTCCAGTGCAATCCAAGCGTCGTCGAGCGTCATGCAGAGCAGCCCCCAGACGGCTTGGCGCGCAGCGGCAGGTGCGTACGCCACCCCATCGTGACCGCCCGTTGTCTGCGCTCTACAACGTCGTGTCGTTGGACTTGCAACTCGTCATAGAAAGCACCCAATCAATGTGTTTATAAACATTTCCGCGATATGGTAAACAAACTTGATAATTGTGTTTTTATTGCTGGGCCGCAGAGAAACTCGCGTCCGCCGACTTCCTCCTGGTTGCAACAGGCGCGGGCTTTTCCGCCGACTCCTCTCTTCCAGTTTACGCGTATGTAAACATTTGAACGCCTTGTTACAATTAGTGTACAGCATTGTAACTTTGTGCTTTACACACCAGAGATATCGCCAATGTCGACGCCTACGAGAAGATGGACTTGGAGTACCAGGACCTATGCGACCCGTACATGTTGGAGCAGGACGAGGAGCTTTTTTACGGCTTCTGGGGCAGTTGTACCAATTCCTACCGGGACACTAAGCACCACAAGGGATACCAAATTTTACTCAAGTGGAGACACACACTTCGAGTCAAGGCCAGCGTCAACGGCACAGACGGGACTAAATCTCGTTTTCAAGCTGCTTTTGATCGACTCAAAAAGTGTCAAGCTCTTCCAGCGGGGGTGACGGTGGATTCCGTGACGAACGATCCATTCTTCGTTTACACTTCAAATGTTCGATTTTGTTTGTCGTGGTTTAATTTTTAGGATTTGTGACGGTTTTATTATTGTGTTTTGTAGGTTGATTCGCACTTTAAGCGCGACTTTGACAGTAAAGAAGTGTATGAGCTACACGGGAATGTCGAGAACTGGCAGTGTGCGGGAGATGTCGAAACTGGCGCGAGAGAACCATGTGACAAGATCTGGAAGTTGCCAAAATATTTCCGGTTTAATCTGGACGCAGAGACGATGAAAGCGCCTGGTGCTGAAGCCACGACATGTCCAGAGTGTGGAGGCAAAGGCCGGCCGAATGTTCTGATGTTCCACGACAGACAGTGGATCGCAAACAAGTCGGAAGAGGTGCGTAAAGTGAAAGTTACAATCACTATCTTGTCTAATGCTGTGTGCGTTTTAGAACGGATACATCGCATGGGAATCTGTAATGGAACTGGTATGCCATGGGTAGATTGAATACTGTCAGCTTTTGTCATCTTATCTTAACTATGTTTCGTGCCATTTTCCTACAGATGCTACAAGAAGACCCAACTCTCAACCTGGTCGTACTGGAAATTGGCTGTGGAACGCGGGTTCGTACCATTACGGACGAGACTACATTGTCTGGTATTGAGGAGTACTAATACCATTTCTGTTAGGTGCCATCTGTTCGAAGAGAGACCGAGATGGTTGTTGCCGATGTCATTGAGAGCTGCGGTCGTCCCCAGGCAACACTCATTCGAGTCAACCTCGACATTCCTACGTGCGACAACCCGCTCATTGTAGTCAACAGCGGATTCCTTCCGATCCAATCGAAAGGCTTGGAGGCGTTAGAAGGCATCGATCAAGAACTCAACAATATTCGACAAAAAGCCTAATGTGTAGGGCTGAGCCGAATTCGAGAAGTACACAGGTTTTGATACGTTTATATTGCTACGGGGTTATTGGCATCGAGGTTGAACTCGAAGCCCTTGAACTTGTCCTGGTCTTCGGCCGATATTCGCTCGCCACGAGAGTTTAAACTCAGTACGTCATCGAAGTCTTGAGCTGCTGTATCACAATTGGCTTTCTTCTCATCGACGACAGGGACAAAGGGTGGAGTGAGAATATGTGCGAGATATCCGTCCCAGTCAAAGTTTCGTAACCATTCATGCGTTTTAATCTCTAGTATACCATCAAACCCAGCACCCAAACGCTCGGACTCTTTCGGATGTAGTAACCCTCGCAGAAACGATCGACAAGTTTGTGACACCTTAGCGTTGATACCAGTCGTGCTATCCAGGAGTTCGATCGGATAATATTTGTCATATACACTCTCAGGGAAATCCTTCATCACGTCTGGACATTTCTCGAGATGTGAGCGAACCCCACCACTCCAAGGGCGTCTTCCGAAGAGCAATTCATATGTTAACACTCCCAAACTGAAGAAATCTGAAGGTGTTCCATGCTCGGTAGAACCTCGGAAGATCTCTGGAGCCATGTATGCCACTGTCCCGCTCCGACTTTGGAATCGTAAGTTGGCTGTCTGTACTGAGATGCCCAGATCGGTGAGGCGAGGGTAGCCTTTATCATCGAGAATAACATTTTCTGGCTTGACATCGCGATGCAGAATTTTAAGAGAATGGAGATACTCCAGCGACAATAGTATTCCAGCTGTATAGAACTTTGCTTCTGTTTCTTGGAAACCATCTTTGCGTGATCTGAGATGGTACTTAAGATCTCCACCAAGTAGTAGATCCATGATGACGTAGCAGTTGTACGGGTCCTGAAACGTGTGATGCATTCGCACGATCAATGGGCTTTGGATTTGAGTGAGCAGATTGCGCTCGTTCCAGATCATACTGACGCAATTTCTATTGATCACTGCTGCCTTGGACAGAGTCTTCATCGCGAGCCACTTGACTGGGGTCGCTTTCTTGCGAATGACTGCATTGACTTTACCAAAGCCACCCTGGCCGACAATCCGATGGATCTCAAAGTGCTTAATAGAAATCACCTTTGGATCGTACGGCGCGTTGTCATCACCGAAAGAACTGCAGCCAGAGCCCATCGTGCCGCAGCTTCAAAACCACTCCATCACTAATGATAATACTGCGCCAAAAATATAAAAGCAGCCAACTCTCTTTTCACACTCATCGCATTCTAAAGTGGGAATTAATTCGTGACACCAATTTTGGCTTTCCATTCGGCTACCAGCGCAACTTCCTCGTCCTGTAAAACCGCATCAACAAACTATAATCACATAAATATTGGGAAAAAATAAAGAGGCACTCACCACTGAGATGGACACCTCATTTTGCAAGACCAAGTTAAACATCTCCTCAGTGAGATTCTCGTATACGACGCTGTCTCCTGCCACTATGAGACCGGAGAGTTCAGCCACAGCGATACGGAGTCGGCCAGCGTGATCCGTGGTTGTGTCGACGGGGAATAATCCAACTCCATTCTCGCATTGTGGCTGGCGAGGGAAGATAAAGACCACGGTGCCGACGATAATGAGATTGTGTGGGATTCCTCGAGCCTGAAGAAGGTCCAACAGAGCCCAAGCGATCTCAACGACGTGAACAGCGTCCCTGGTAGCGTCTTCAGGCTCAATGGCATAGCAGGCTGTCTTCCAACTTAGAAGGTGTTTCACAATTGCGCCGTCAACACGGAATATTTCTTCTCTATGCTGAGCTGCAACAGGAAAATTCATGCCTAGAGCACCTTCAGTCTGCGGGAAGAAATACCCTTGGAGGTGAAAGTGGTTCACGGACGACCACGCTCCAGCACTATTAAACCCTGTTGTACACCTTGGCTTAGTGAACTGATTCTTAGTAGTGGCACCGGAGGTGGCACGTACCCAGAGCGAAGTCCTCACGCTGCATTTCATGTGAGATGCTGAGAGCGTACAGCAAGAAAGTTTTCGTCATTTTCTGCGGTTTAACGCGATTTAATTCAAGGACGAACAGCACGTGGCCGCGAACCTGTAGTTACAAAAGGAAGCAACCGCAGCGTTAAGCATGGGTCCATACTTCATCATAGAAAGAATTATTCCGTACTAAGGGAGCCACATTGACAAGAACGAAGTGCTCCACCTCATCTGTACCAGCTTCGTCCCTACTTCCGAACTCTGTAGGTTGCACAGACGGAAGATGTTGGTCGTCATCAGCCTCAGTACTTAATCCAGCGAGGAACTCGGAGCGCCTGGACATCAGAATTAGTAAGTAAAGTACAAGTCCACAATATACAAAAACTAACGGACTTACTTGGCTTTCGTAAAGTTAAACCCCGATGATTTTGGCTTGGCAGGAGCTTCATCTTGAGGAGACTTCAGTAGCTGCTTGTCCACTGGACGCTTATTCTGCGTAATTCCAAAACTCGACCTTTACTTCTCGTTAACAACTTGGAACTCTAGCCGTCCTGCTCACCTTGATATGACTCGGATTGAATTGAATGACAAGTCCCAAGTCACCATGGATTCGACGACGCATTGTGGAGTCCACACTTGTACGCATAACGCCTAGTTAAAACACACCCCAAGACCCGCTTCGTTCGTGCTTGCGATCTCTTTACCATTCAGCCAGTAGCAGACGTACCAGCAGACTCTGCGAGGTCCCACCGACGCAGAACCAGCTCGCTCAAGCTCGTCGATGCCATTGCTGCCGACTCTTCCCGCTAATTACATCAATTGGACGGTCCACGTTCAATCACCTTGGCTATTGTAAGATACAATTTGTGTCCACGCGTTTCGTCATTTGAAGCTTGTCCTTGTAAACGTACCACAGCGCTTTCTACGTAAGCATATTAAACGGGGAGAGATTCATGCAATTATAACTTACTAACTGGCAAGGTTAAACACGAGAAAACAAGAAAGGTTCTTCAGCCAACTTTTTGCTGGGAAAGGAGATGGAACTTGGGTCCTCAACCCTCGCGTTTGTAGCAGAGACTTTTTTCATGTCAATGTAAACGAGTGCGAGTCATGCCTTAGGCCTTCGACGAGCAGTAGTGAATGCTGTTTGGTGCACAGACAGCTAAGACTTATCCGAAGTGGATATCGAGCACTTGTTTTAATGGAGATTGCACTTGATCCAAAGCAGCCTTGCACTTAATCGTGTTCCTGCTCCACTTTCTTCGTCACCCCAGCGCCGTCGTTCACTGTACTAGCGCGGATGGGAAGTGGAGATAAGTCCAGCCTCTGTAGTTTCTTGCCAGTATATCGGGCTCGGGCCGTCTAACACAAATAGTTACGTTTTAGCGTACTTATTAGGTGTGGCAAAACGTGAGTCCCTGATTGAAAAATCGAGTCCCCGATTGGAATTTTCCCTAAACGGATTCCCACCATTCAACTATGCAAACCTTCCGTCTACAGCTTAGCGGGACCCACACCAGTCTCCATGGTGTACACTTGACCGCCGTCCGAAGCAATCACCATACCAGTGATCCATCCAGACGCCTTGGACGACAGGAAAATGGCAAGTCCAGCCATGTCCGAGTCCAGACCGAACCTCTGAATAGGAATACCCGTAGCAAGGTCATCCATACCGAGGCCAGTAACCACCGAGATGCCCTTGGACATCTTGGACGGCACGAGGCCAGGAGCAATGGCGTTCACGAGGATGTGGCCGCCATTAGGACGACGCGCCAGCTTGGCAGCCAGCACGCGAGTCATGTGGTGGATAGCGGCCTTGGACGTGTCGTAAGCGATAGTATCGATCTGCTGGGGCATGAGGCCTGCCACCGATCCAACGTTGATGACGCGAGCTGCATCAGACGTCGTGGCCGCCTTGTCCAGCAAAGGCAGCAGGAACTTGGTCAAGTGGAAGGGCGACGTCACGTTGACCGTCAGTACCTTGTTCCAGGCCGATTCCGGGTGGTGATCGAAGTCTCCGCCCCACGAGACGCCCGAATTGTTGATGAGCACGTCCACTTTGCTCTCCTTCTGGGCGATCTGCTCTGCCAGCTCCTTGCAACCAGCTTCACTCAGCAGATTCGCTTGTAGCTGTTTGTTAGATAACAGAGTTAGCTATCATATATTTCGATTTGAATCGGTTACTGTTCATTACCGGGATGCATTTGCCAGGCCCCTTGACGTTGAGCTCCTTGGCGGTGGCTTCACATGCCTCGAGACGGCGGGAGGCGATGTAGACTTTGGCTCCGTTCTGCACGAAGCCGTCGGCCATCATCTTGCCGATACCGCGACCGCCGCCCGTGATGACGACGACTTTGTCCTTGACGTCGAAGAGGTTGTTCAGGTTCAGAGCGCTCATTGCTGCGGAGACTTGGACGTAGGCACGAGGAGGAAGGGTTGGATTGTGAGGCTTAACGTCGAAGAGCTTTTGAGTTCGTCATGTAAACAATCAGCTTCAATTTAGGGTTGACAACACTAGATTAGTGTGGTGCCCATAAAACCGCTGTTTTATATCAATTTCTGTTTTATCCGAGTTTTGACACATTATCGTGGTAAAATGCCATATGACAATCTATAGCTTGGATGGACCCACCCCGGTCTCTGCAGCGCCAACCATGCCGCCATCGGTCGTGATAACTTGGCCAGAGATCCATCCTGACGCCTTGGAGGCCAAGAAAATGGCCAGACCTGCCATGTCCGGGGCCTCGCCCATTCGTCCGACTGGGATTTCTTGGCCAATATCTTCGAAACGCTTCCCTGTCACGTACGCGACGCCCTCAGTCAGCCTCGACGGGACATATCCCGGCGTAATGGCGTTGACAAGAATATGTCCGCCATTTGGACGACGAGCGAGCTTAGCGGCCAGAATGCGGGTCAGATGATGCAGCGCCGCCTTGGACGAATCGTACACCATCGTGTTGAGCTTTTGCGGCATGAGTCCTCCCACTGATCCAACATTGATGACACGTGCAGCGTCGGATGACGTAGCAGCCGCGTCGAGAAGAGGAAGTAAGAACCGCGTTAGCAGATACGCCGACGTCACATTCAGAGCGAAAGTTTCTCCCCAAACTGCAAATATTCACAACAAAGGTATCAGTAACTTGAAAATCAGAACAAGACTCGTGATTTAAACTCAGACCGGATGCTGGGGTGTTTTCAACGGGAGTGACGGATCCATCACCCGAGTTATTGACGAGCACGTCGAGTCGTGACTCCCTCTTGATTATTTCGGCCGCGAACGCCTTGCACTCGTCTTCGCTCGTCAGATCCACTTTCAACTGGACATTCAACGATATTTAGTCTCTGCATATTGGGCCCATTGTTGGGGCCACTTACAGCGATGCAAATGCCGGGGCCCTTGGCGTTGAGCTCCTTCGCAGCGGCTTGGCACGCCTCGAGTTTGCGTGACGCAATGTACACTTTTGCACCGTTCTGCACGAATCCATCCGCGATCATTTTGCCGATGCCGCGGCCGCCTCCCGTCACGATCACCACCTTGTCTTTGACATTGAAGAGCTCGGCTGCGTTCAAGGAGCTCATAGTTTCGTCGGTCTTGATCAGGGGGCAAATTGCGATATCCGTCTCTAGGGACAGACGGATATTCCGCTATGTGATTGGACAAATGCACAAAACATTGAACTAGTCGAAACAAAAGTAGTCTGCGGCTTTAAGGTTTGTGACCACCTCTTTCTTTCTTCTTCAAGAGAAGCCCTAGTTAGTATTAATGTATATCTGCTAGATTACAACTACCTTGTATTGTGCGGTGTAATTGATGTAAGCTATGTCTTGCGAAGAACGAACGAACACGCAGTAAGTTCATTAATTTGACGACAGCTACGAATACGTTGGTGGGCCCTAGTCGTAGTACTTGTGATAGTCCACAAGCTCACCAAGCTTCTTGTGGTTAAACCTGGTCCGATTAGCTCCATCCCGAGGTTTTTTTTCCATCTGCCATGCGGATTTACCCACAGAATGTACTTCCAACCAAAGAATTTTAGCTTTTGTTGGTTGGTTCACCTTTGACATGGTGTCCTTGATGAGAATATCCACATTCGGTGATTCTCTTTGGGACTGGATGCGCCAGAAGTTCGTTGCGATATTTTGTAGCTGATGGCAGAGCAGTGGTGCTTGCCAAAAGTGTCGCCAGCGTCAGCGCTACGACAATGCGTAGACAAATTGGTAGTCGATACTGAGTTGGACATCGTTTCCTATGATTGATCACCTCATTCTACTTCTAGACCAAACTAGGCCGCTTCGCTTTAGGCTGGGAGGGCAGTGGCAACGGCGTAGAAGTATTTTGTTTAGTGCATCGCACACATTGTTCTATTTTCAATCATTCTAAGCTAAAACTAATGTTTGTTTTCGGAGTACCACTAACGTTGTAAGATCGAAATAGCAAAACTCTTAAATAGTAAAATATATCCCCGCGTAGGATGAGATGGCTATATTATACTGGGAATGCCGAAGAATGAGAGATGAACAGCCCCACTCCAGGATTACCGTCGGATGTATTTCTGCTGGGCTAGCAGTAAACCGTCTTTTGTCTTGTGCAATTGCATTTGATGTTAGCGATTGTATAAGAAAATAATGCGAAGAATTACATGCAGTCCGTCCACTAACTTGACGACAGCTGGGGTAAAAGTGAAAAAATGAGGTCACGCATTGAGCTAAGGCACTTTAGAGTTTGCCGTAATATTTGGCATAGTCCATGAACTGGCCGTGATTCTTGTGGCCATAAACTTCTCGCCCCATTAGCTCCATCCCGAGTTTCTTTCGCGCATCTTGAGTGGTTACACGCGTAAGGTATTTCCAAACAAAGAGTTTCAGTTTGCGAAATGTTGCTTTGTTCACCTTCGACGCGGTGTCCTTGATGATGATATCCACATTCGGCCCTCTCTCTTCGGTGATGACATTTTCAGGTGCATTCTCGTTGACTCTAAGGGTTCCGGTTTCTGCGGTCGCTGGTTTTGAATGCCGGAGGTTGCTTGTCTGCTGACAGTGGAATAGCAGTCCCGCTAGCGAAAAGTGTTAACACAAGCAGCAGTACGCAAAAGTATAGGCGCATTGATCTTGGTAGTCGGTCTGCGGTCGTCGGGGAGAAAACTCACTCTGAATTCTTGCCTGCCACACGAACCTTGATGATGGTGTCGATGGGGTTCGTAAACACATTTGCATAAGGAGCTGCAATGGGTAGATGGAATAATTAACGCTCTTGACGTTTGTAAACAGGGTGGGGGATGGGTAGGGTTTTTATTTCCACAGAATTCACTGCATAATATCTATTGTAAAATAGTCCATGATATGTACAACGCACCACAAGTATGTTCAGAATATTATTGTGAACATACTTGAAGTACGTAGTTGTGTACTCTCTACTTTTGTAGAAACTTCGCTGCTCTGCATGCTATTGTGTCCGTTGAGAACGAACCTCAATCCGAACAGGATTTCAACTTGGTTAGCAGTGCGTTGTACTTCAGTAAGCAAAGACCAATTACCCAAACCACGATGTATACAGTTACATGTAAATTCTTCAGCATACGAGCAATGTAGCAAACAGCTCATGACAAGGCTGGTCATGAGTTGACTCGAACAAGTGATTCAGAATCACATTAAGAGAAGCACCAGCGTTCCACATTTAACGAGTGCATTCATGTGCGCTTCGTACCAGTGAGTACAGCAGCACATGGTTAAGAAAATCCCGAATCTTGGGGAACCCGTTATTGCAACACTACCGCGTTGGAGATCAGCAACACTATAGTACTTGAAACTTGTATGCTGAATGTATAAAGGTGGAGTGAAACTCAACTGGAAGAAAAACAGCGCTATTCTAAGTCGGCCCCTTTGTTTCCAAGTTTCGTTAGGCGAATGCAGTGTTTTATTAAAAGCCAGCCATAAATATTTATTCTTATTGATTGTTTTTTGTCGTATTGCAGTATGCCTTCTTCTCAAAAGAAGCAGAGCGGATCAAACGACAAAACAATCCAGGATTTCGGGTCTGGACTTGCAGTCCATGACATCCTGTGAGATCACCTACTTACATCAGCTTTTCTCAGAGCTGCCTCGTCACACCTACACGGCTGTTAAGTGGCTCGAACACCGAGACAATGTGTATATTTCATGAGTAGTGTGCGTGCAAGACGTCCCCGATACACGTGCCACTGGAAACTGTCTGCAGGTCACAGATAAGACCAGAGCAGAACGAGATGTAATACGGAGTATTACTGCGTTGCCTGCACTTACTGTTCTGACAGCGCCAAATAAAATATTTTTTGGGTTTGTATTGGACTTGCGGGTCTTGTAAGATCTACCTTGCTGTGTATTGCAATATCGATGATACTTTAGAATATATTTAGCGAGACAGATATTGGACGCCAGGAAACTTCAAGTCTATTCAGACAAAAACCAAAGCACCAGTGACTCGGCGATGGAGAGATCCACCGCTGTAGCTAACCGCCTTGCGCAAGAAAATGCTTCGTGCTATGGATGCCGTAAAACAACATAAAATTCTTTTGTAAATCGATCCAAATTGGATATCATCGTCTTCATTTCGCTCTACAAGCCAAGCTGCGATTCATTCACTGGCTGTTATGAATTCAAGGAGCATTTGCTCTCCTCGCTGCCACTGTCCAAAGCAGCGCCTTTTGTTAAAGCCGGCAATGACTCATTCTTCTATTTTAACGCCCAGGCCTTTGAATTCGATTCTAGCACCTAGAGGCTTAAAAAGATCTCTGTGCAGTGGCTGTGCAGTGAAAATGACGGGCGGAAAATAACACTGAAATTTTTGAGCGTAAAACCGCTATAGGTGGGCGAGAACGGCGAGTAAGTATTGCTTCAATCCCCGTGGCAATTTTAATAGAGAATGCTGTGGTAATACGAAGAAATTCGACGCAAATATAAAAAAACTCATGAAAGTCGAACTATTGTGGTAAAACGATTTTGAGTTCTACTCTATCATTAGCAGCTCAAACAAGAAAAAATGATTTTTGTCTTCTTGTCTTAGAAGTTACATCTTGAATGCATGGAACAATCGTGCCAGCAGCCGCGAAGATCCTGCATGCAGTGCGCCCATCGTTATAACGCCAGCTAGGGGTAAGTCGGTGGATCTGGGCCGAAATATTTGCGATAGTCCTTCACCTGGTCATAGTTCTTGTAGGAATAAACTTCTCGCCCCATTAGCTCCATCCCGAGTCTCTTCCGCGCCTCGTGCTTGCTTACCCCGAGAAGATACTTCCACACAAAGAATTTCACCTTGCGAAATGTTGCGTTGTTCACCTTCGACGCGGTGTCCTTGATGATAATATCCACATTCGGCCCTCTCTCTTCCCTGCTGGCATCCTCAAGTGCATTCTCGTTGACTCTAAGTTCCGGTTTTTGGGGTTGCTAGTCTTGAAAGTCGGAGCCTGCTCTTCCGATGACAGTGGAATAGCAGTCCCGCTAGCGAAAAGTGTTAACACAAGCAGCAGTACGCAAAAGTATAGGCGCATTGATCTTGGTAGTCGGTCTGCGGTCGTCGGGGCGAAACTCGAACTGAATCTCTCTCCACCACACGAAAATGATGAAAACTCGGTGTCCGTAAGCAGAATGCAATTATGTCAATCTCGGAAGGGGCGTACGGTCTTCCCTTGTTGTGCATTTGCTGCTTTTTCTCGAAATTTGGAGGCGGTGGTTGTAGAGGCTCTAAGTACGCAGCTAGTAGACTCCGCACTTTTGCAGCGTTCGTCTGTATGCCGTCAAAAGACCGTCGAAGGTCTTAGCCCACGGGCTGGTTTGCAGGACCAACACGGCAGCTGACAACCCCTGGCTTCTTCTCGCTCATTGTGAAGATCTGGTAGCGCTGCACCCCCAGATTCTTGTAAGCCTCTTTGACGGGCGTTCGGAACAACTTCATCATCGTGTTCTCTTTGGGAATATGGACAAGGGCCGAGCTAGACGAGGAGTCGTTGATAACCTCGAGCAGCTGATCAGCCGTCCACACGTCCTCCTTAGCAATCTTCTTCCTCATAAGGCCGAAGCCACGGTCAACAGCGTTCTTGGTGTGGCCCTTCACGAAAAACTTGAGCTCAACGACATCAAGTTCTCCAGTTTGAGCTAAAGCCAGCAGCATCTTAACAACGAAGTTATTCTTGTTTTGGCCACCGCAATTGTCAGCGTAGATAGCGAGTCTTCGATGGCCGTTCGTCAGCACGATCCGCTGGATGAAGTGATACAGCATGCTGTTGACCTCGTCCGTTCCTTTCCCAGCAACCGATTCTTCGTAGACGTAGTTGTACTGTTGTCCCTTGTTAGCGTAGTAGATTCCAAAGACGTGAACGTTCACAAGAGACAAGAAATACCACTGAGACGGCGTACTGGCGACGCTGGGAAGGGTCAGGTTTTGACTGAAATCCATGACGCTAACTGCGTGATCCTCCGACACGGATGCCAGGTCCTTCTTGTACTCCAGCCTAAACAAAAAGTTCGCAGTTAAACAAAATGATCTTTGCGTCCCATCTCAAACAAAATGATTCTTGCATCCCTACCTCATCTTCTTCGCGGCTTCAGTGTGGACGCCTAGCTCCTCAGTAAGCTCCGCTGTGATACACGACCACATGCGTGTGTGCAGGATAGCACACAAGTCACAAACGTTGCTACGAGGAGACCTGATCCGAATAGTCGGACAATACTGCTGCAGGACCTTTCGAAACGTCGAAGGGCGGTGTTCACGTACATCCAGGTCGTTCTCGAGAACGTGTCTTTCCCCAGTTCCCCGAACTGCTTCATTAGCATCGCCAACGAAGTCAGAACGCTCTGCTTCTTCTCCTGGGCGGTCATGTTTGATGTCGAGCGCAGGAAATCCTATGTCACTGTGGCCTTCCGGATCCGGTCTCAGCAACCCAAGCAGCCTTCTTTCACCAGAAAGGGCAACGCCCTGCTCGGACGACACACTAGGGCTTGTATGACTGCTGGTGGGTGGTGCCGGAGTGGAGGAGGTGGCCGGGCGCATGTCCATTGTTCGGTTGAGTACAAGGTCGCTTTCGATACACCTCGAGAAAAAATGGGTATGTGTGGGAAAAGCCTCTTTTTGCAAAACTTCATTTAAGTCCGAATTTCACTCGCCAATCTTTAAAGCCGTTTTTCTCGATAACTCCAAATGGTTCGTAAGGATCAGTTCGTTTGACGCCGTCTCATATGAACAGCATCCAGTAGGGGTCCCAACGTTACTACTTAACCTCAACTTCAATTTTGAGGTTAATCATAGGTTGAGGTTAGCAATCAACGGTTATTAACGTCACAACCACTCATGTGGTCCACAAAACCGTAAAATGGAACTCTGTGAGGAGGAAGGCGCCGACGACCTGAATCTACGCTGTTTGAATTGATCAGTTAAATGACACCGTGTCGAGTGCGTAAAAAAACTTGTGGAAATCGAGGTCACCTGCCCCATGTATATTCATTGAAGACGATGTAGACCCTGGCGTCACACGATATGAATGAGTTGTTTGGATTATTTCCTCAAGAGCGGTCTCATTATGATTCTCTTCCAGTAGTTTCGTGGTCCGGTTACGCTGTGAAGGACAGCTTGCACTTCACATATTCGTTGTGGAGTGGCGATGAGGACGATTATCAATTCAGTTATTCGCTTGGCGTTCTACATCCTACTCTTAAGCTCGGATGAGATCAGCCTAGTGACGCAGCTTACGAGTGAAGCGCTTTACGTTAGATGATCCGGCTGAATTCTTGGATTCTACAAGTGACATCTACTGAAAATGGTTTTCGTTCTGCTCGGACTGGGCAATGTTACTGCTAATTGGTACGAACACACCCAATTCTTCGCAGCTCTCAGTAGTGAAGACTTGCTTACGGATGAAACTTCGCTCTACAGGAAGATGTCATCGTACGTTTAGTACATCGGTGTACGCGAAATGGTCAGCCACTGGCACCCCTCAGCATTTCTCTTATCAGGCCGGTGAGAACATTGTCTCTGGAAGTGACGTCGATCGGTAAGAAGGAAACCATGGAGGATAGCAACAACACACGCGTAGAGAGCTCTATGACAAACAGGATTTCTTCGTACAACTGCAATTCGATCATTTGCTCAAAGCGCTTACCGATTGACTGAAATACAAGCTAAGTATTCACATGGACATTTGCGTGCAGTACCTCACTGGTTTTCTGCGATGAAAACGAGATCGCGCGCAAGACTTGGATCGAGTTGACTGCGCTTAGTAGTCACCGTATTGCCAGCGGTCGAGAATGCTCGCTCTGACGGAACGGAGGTGGCAACGCACCCGAGCCACTTCCGTGCGAGAGGGCTCAGTATTAGATATTATAGGCGATTAACAGACCACCACTTTAGCGGATTCTGCTTTCTTTCCACCGACTTCGCGTCGTCAAGATATTGCTCGAACTCTGTCTTGCATCTTGTTCGAGTCAGTTGGAAGCCTGAAGACGCATCGCGGACGTCGCCACAGTCGTCGTCACCGAGGACATCATCCCAGACATCAGCTGTGCTATCACTTGGTGATCGAAATGGGGCGGCGACAGGAGCGCCGGATGAACTGGTTGACTGTTGTCCAGCTTGCTCTTCCACGACAGTAACTGCAGCATCAATCAGGCATCGTTTTGCCAATCGCACTTCAGAAGTTTGAAGAAGCTTCATTTTGTGAAACCTTGGGTCCAAGTATGTTATCCACAGGAGATTCGTGTCCAAAGAAAAAATCTCGCTATGAAAAGTTGGAGAATCGCAGCGCGAACCTTGAGCATGTGTTCGACCACGCGGTCACGATACTCTTGCTCGCCGATTAACGCAGCGGCGTCGTCGAAGATTCCAGGCCTACTCAGCTTTGCCTTAATAATCCTCAGCATCGGAAACGTCAGTGCTAGTGCCGGATAATTTTCCCCCTCTAGTATTGTGGTCACGGTTGCAATCGGATTCAGCAGTACAAGTAAACACTTCGCCGTGAACCACTCGGAGGGTTTTGGCCTCTTCTCAGAACTGAGATCCGGAAACTCTTTCTTGCCTTCGCCATTCAATAAGCGGCTGGAGAAGTGGTCCAAAGCAGGCTCCAGCTCAACCATTTTTTCTGGATTTCATCAAGCCGATGGGTTCCTTTCGATGACTTGTGGAA
>NW_008649035.1:367337-398229 GCF_000247585.1 Phytophthora nicotianae INRA-310
AGTTCCCATCGATCCATTATTTTCTCGAGTCCTTTAGTAATTGCGACTCCCGTGTGTCGCCCAGGAAATGGCTCAACTTCAAGAGTCCAACTGGATACCGTAAAGTCTTCCTCCAGGTAATGAATCGTCAACGCCCTAAAACTCTGCGCCCTTCGACTTGCCCACACATCCGTGGTCACACAGAAATATAGGCAGTGAGAATGGATGAGACTTTTCAACGTAGCTCGCAGCTCAGAGGCTAGGATGCTGATGTCAGCTCGGAGCTGAGTCGTTCCAGGAAATGCTGCACTCACTCCAGGTCTTGTGTAACATATTTAAAAAGTTTGATCAGCCCTGGATCTTTCACAATAGTGAGAGGTCTCAAACTCTGGGCAATCCAACTAGCAAGTAATTTGTTCATCTGGGCTTGCTCTGCTTTGGTGACCGGGACTACCACTCGCCATTTCGTGCCAGGTGCATCTGAGTAAGCATTTTCCAGCCTTCGTTTCGCTGCGGATTCTCGGGCAGCGTCTTCCTTCCACTGGACAAGATGATCCATGTGGAATTTTTCCATGTGCGCCTTGACCGCATTAGTGGAGCCATGACTGTAATTTACACGAGCTGTGCATTTTTTGCAATAAGCAAACGCGGCTTCTTTAGATGTTAGCTTCTTTTTCAGCATGCCCTCAAACTGTGGTTTCGGAACGAGACGAATAAAAATCCACCGGGCCTTAAAGCGTTGGCGCTTCATCTTGTAGAGTACAGCAGGTCTTTCCATCTGTTCATGAGGAGTCTCGGCATGAACACGTCGAACTTGGGATCCCGGAGTGCTAGGTTGTCCTCGACCAACTGGTGTTTGCCTTGTCGCTGACGAACGGTCTCGTGACGTCACAAGTAGCCGCCAGCGACCTGTCGACGAAAATACTTGGAGTGTGGAAGGTGACAACTGCGCCGTTGACATCCTAGATGATACTTGGCTGAAAGCCGAGACGTTCATGCGTGATTATGTTTGCGGACCCCGTCTTGGTGGCTGCTCGTACATTTGAGTTGTGGGGCGCTGGGGCGTTCTAAACCCGTACGCTGAAGGCTGGACCGGTTGGCCGGGATCTTCCGCCATTGCTGTCAAGTTTCAGAATGAGCAATGCTCAGACATTTGCCAGTATGTTCATTGAGCATAATGGTAAATGTCGCCTTCCCAAATTAAGAGGGGTTGTTTGATCAAACTTGTAATTACTATTAAAATATGCACTTATTATGGGACAGGAAGAGTGGACAAAAAGGTTTAGTAAACCTCTAGACTGTCTTCAACGTCAACGTCAACGCTGAGGTTAGAAACAGTTAACGTGAGGTTAAGACCTTAACGTTGGAACCCCTAGCATCCAGTAGGTTTCAGAATACAAAGACTAGTGTAAAAGGTACATGTATCATTAGTGAACGGTGGGTTAGCCTTTTCCCTACCAACTGCAATTGATCACGGACACGATGACCGTATCGTAATATCAAATCTAAGATCTTGATCTTCAATGTGAAACGACTATCAATCTGAACTTCTCTTTTTAGTGTTGTTATAGAAAAAAACTAACGCGAAAAGAGATGTTATTATCCGAGCAGGTTGTACAGTGGAACTTTCAAGTACTGCCTACAGACAAAATTTTCCTAGGGTCCCACCCCAGTCTCCACAGCACCAACCATACCTCCATCACATGTAATGACTTGGCCTGAAATCCAACCAGAGGCCTTGGACGCGAGAAAAATGGCGAGTCCAGCCATGTCCGAGTCTTCGCCCATACGTTCGGTAGGAACTTCCTGCTTGATCTGCTCGAACGACTTACCCGTCACGTATGGAAGACCCTCGGTCATTTTAGATGGAATCAGTCCAGGAGCGATAGCGTTCACTAAGATGTGACCGCCGTTCGGGCGACGAGCAAGCTTGGCAGCTAGAACTCGAGTCAAGTGGTGCACTGCGGCCTTGGACGTGTCGTAGACGACAGTGTTGATCTTCTGCGGCATAAAACCTCCGATAGATCCAATGTTAATGACTCGGGCTCCATCTGCTGAGATTGCAGCGGCATCAAGGAGAGGCAGCAAGAACCGTGTGAGGAGGTATGTCGACGTCACATTGAGTGACAGGGTTTCGTCCCAAACTACAAAATTAAACCAAAAAGCGCAAGTGAAGCTGAGACTATAGTCCATAATACACTACGAACCATTTCCTGGAGTGTTCTCGACGTGGGTTTCCAATCCCATTGCCGAGTTGTTGATGAGGACGTCGAGGCGGGATTCGCGCTTGCAAATCTTGTCGGCGAACGCTTGGCATGCTTCCTCACCCGAGAGATCCGCTTGCAACTGTATCAAGTATTTTGTTAAAAGAACTAGGAAGGATACTCTTTTTTTAAGGCGGGTCTTCGTACCGGGATGCAATGTCCTGGTCCCTGGGCATTCAGTTCATTGGCGGTGTCTTGACACGCGTCGAAATTGCGAGACACGATGTAAACTTTGGCTCCGTTTTGCACGAATCCGTCGGCGATCATCTTGCCGATGCCGCGGCCACCGCCAGTTACGATCACCACCTTGTCCTTGACGTTGAAGAGGGAGGTCACGTTCAGAGAGCTCATAGCTGGCTGGGGGTTATAGATGGTCGTGTTGGTTGCTTAGTCAAATGAGTTGTGGCGATGTCTAACTGCTACTGCCATGTCAGACACGTACGGCTGAACCTATTTTGTTAATGCTTTTCATGATATGCACGAAGTCAATGACTAGAATCCAGTCGTACACCTGGTGCTTGAGGTGCAACAGAGCTTTTGGTGGCTGGTATTGTTGCTCTGTCTGCTGCTCTTCAGCATGGCAAACTTCATGATAATCCTTTGTCTCTCTCTTTTTTTACAAGCTTCGTCGAGTACTGTAGCTCGTTGACAGATACAGAGACTTGATCTCGATTCCTCAACATCGCACTAATGACCCTTAGGTTTCTTCCGAGTCAGAAGATGATGTCCACATAATACGTTATAAATCATGGTGTACATCACGAGTCCTGATATATATATGAGCTTCTTGGCGACTATCCAATTACAGCGACTACATATCTCCTATTGCTACGCTTGTTGATCGAAGTCTCTTGCCATTTGCCCTAGTTGAACTAGAGATTCGTCACCATCTACTTGGTCATCCTCGTCGTCTGGAACTTCCTGCATCCCTCGAGCTTTCAGCATCAGAATCCACAGTTTCTCCTCAAAGTCAATGCGATTCTCCTCTCGATCACATACGACTTTATCCAGCACCTCTCGTTCGAACGATAGCGCCCTCGTTTCCGTGAGAAATGCCTCGTTCACCTCTTGTTCGTCTTGATGCAAGTGCATCAACTCTTGCTTCCGCTTTCGAGGAACGTACGCGTCCACGCTGTCACTGAAAATGTCGGGCGGGTCTAAAAGTGCCTCACGTTGTGCAGTGGTTTTCCCCCCATACCGACGTTTCGTGTACGTCTTCGACAAGGCTGGAGCAGTTAATCTAGTAGGAGTCGGCGGCATCTTGCCTCCTCGACGCTGAGGCTTCTCCGTAAGTCCTCGTACTGCCAAGAATTTCTCCAGTACAGATACCTTAACAGGCCCAGGTACATCACCAGATGCGTCATCCGTAGACTCTACGATCCGCTTATCAATAATCTCCGGCGCCGCCATGTTAGGAAATAACAAGTAAGTCGGATTTATTTATCCTTTTTTAGGTAGTACATGTGTGGCTTTTTTTCATGAGGTCCTTCATGTGTTTGTCGCTTGGCCAGCGTAGCGGAGATTTGGAGTTCCGCTATCTGCTGGAGCTCGTCAAATAGTCCCTTTGGTGCATTTTCGAGTTGTCTTTGAACTTCTGCCATTTCTTTCGGATACATTTCGAGCCAAGGCAGTGAAAGTCCACGAGCCTCGCGCTTGCTACCTTTTTCCCTGTGACTACGGAAGAACTGGTCAAAGATGGCTTGAGCCTTATCTTGCCGACGTTGAGTTATTGTAGCGGCATCTAGCGGCACGAGTGGTGAACTTCCAATGGCACGATAGCCTTCGACCGCACTCCAGAACTTCCGATTCTGATCAAGCGCCTTCTGTATAGGTTTTCGAATGGAATCCACCCGTAACGATAAATTACTCGGTTCAACCGATACTGAGGGTCTCTCCCTGTTAACTGGAACTGCGTCGGACGCTGGCATGTACATCTGCGGGTATAGTATTGAGTAAGCTTCCCGTACGTTGGTCGAACGCGGATCTGAGGCGAATTCTTGCCAGAGTCGCTCCCTCTCAGCCTTGGACAATGGGGCCATGCCTTCGAACCCACTGAGCTCCAGTGATTCCTCCATATCAGCTTTTGGGAGTGTCATCCGTGCTCCTTGTAGTGTAAGATCGTCATGTTCCAATGCCTCAGGAACTTTGTGTCGCTTGCGGTGGATTGCTAAGCGAGAAGAGCGTGTAGTTTCCATGAGCTTAGTAGGGGAACCACTAGCTAACTTGGTAAGCGACATGGAGCTGTTGAAACGTTTGTCTGCACTGCTGAGTCCCAAGCCTTCCAATTGTAACAATGCTGAGGTATTTGTATCCTGTTCAGTTTCTCTGTCGTCAAGCCTGATGAACGGCTTTGGCGGTAAGAACTCTGGTGTCGATGTATCCGACGCGATTTCAATTGGTTCTGGGAGTATTTCTTCTCGTATGACGGGCTTCGTGACGACTCTGACTGAAATGGACGTCGTTGGGCGTTCCACAGAAGCTCCATCGAATGTATTCTGGTCAAATGCCTCGGTTTCAGCACTCATCCATACTTTTGGTTTCCCATTTGGATGTTGTTGAGCCTTCTCCGCAGCGTTGAACATTCCACTGTCACTTGTTTTAAGCCGATCCCTCTTTCCTTTTTTCGTCATTTTTAACGATTTGCCTCGAAGAGCAAAGTTTTCGGCCCTGACCTCCGCTATTGCCTCCAGGTCGTCAGCAACGTTGTTACCCAGTACGAAACGATTGCCAGTGACTTTTTCTGCTTCTCCAGTTCGAGAAAGCGGTTGTGCTACACGGTGACAGTTAACCTGTGACAACGTCGATCCTCGCTCTTGACCGAATGAGTTAAATCTATCTTCAATGCCGAATAGCGTCGGCTGAACCACAGCAAGTGGAAAAACACCAAGCGCAGTGCTATCCTCCCATTTTATACATGCACTCGCATGTGTGTCGCTTTCAAGTGGATCGGACTCACGTGTTCGCGAGAATCCGGATCCCTTGGGACGCGAGTCTGACGTTCTAGACGTGCTTATCTCCACAACTGGAGATTGTAGTTGCAAGTCAGCTTCCACTATCTCCTCCAGTTTGGGGTGATTCACAGGTGCTTTATCATGAGAACCACCACCTATAATCTCCATAGTACTCGGTATCTCCTTGCCGTCATTATACTCTTCGGTATGCTGCTGCTTCTCGTCCCAAGACTCGACTCCAACAAGTACAGAATTGCTGACTTCTTCATCGCAATTTCGACTTGTACGTACAGAACTTGCAGAATTCTGTCGATTGTGTACATTAGTCTGTATTTCAGGTAAAGATACCTCCGCAGGTATCTTTTCCTCATCTGGACAAGCTGTAACTTGATATTCTTGCGAAATATTTTGAATAGGTTCAGGTGAGCTGGAGATTGTTTCCGTGTCCGGCTGTAAGTGAAACACTGACGCAGCTCCTTGAACGTGTTGCTCGGCCTTTTGCTCTTGATCAACAGGGCTCAAATTATCTGATACTTTTGCATCGGGTACTGACGCAGCTTGTACTTCTGGAACATCTTGAAGCGGCTGCGGCAATTCAGTAGATGCTTGTCTAGTCACTCCTTGGCGCCGGCTTCCTGATCGCAGTTTTTCTCTTGTCGAGTTTTGTCGATGAGTATGAGCTAGTACTTCCTTGATACTCGGAGTAGAACTATCAACCTGCTTTATCCCTCCACGCTTCCAAATCGCCTCAGTGGCAGCCGCATTAATCTCCTCCTTCGCCTTTGCTTCATCATGGAAAATTTCATGATTTATCCTTACGTCTCCAAAGACGAAATTGCCAAAACAGGAATCACCGTGAATTACAGGCAGTAGAGGCGCTTGCGTTGAGATATTGTTCTCTTCACTGTCACTGTCACTCTCAGCTTTGCGTTGAAGCTGACGATACCGCATTGCGCGTAGTAATTCCTCCTTTTTACGGTTGCGTCGAACCTCTTTTTTCTCGATTGCAACAGATTCTGGTCGTGTTATAACGGGTATCCCATCAAAACTTACAATGTGATCAGGAGGCAGTTCGAGATCACCCGTAACAGGGTTATGCTCGGAGATTGCAGCCATAACTTCCACCTTCTTGGCGCTTAACCGTTCACGTTCTATTGCTTCAGCAGCTCGACGTTCTTCTTCAAAGAGAAGCATGGCGCTCGCTGCGTACGTTGCGGGCATATTCTCACTATCTGGATCTTCTAAATTTCTCGACGAGCCTTGTTGATACGTTTCAAAAACTCTTCTCGTATTGTGTATACTGCTTCGACGTCGTGGCGGTCCTTCGGCTAGTATAGATCCAGCAGTACTAAATAATCTGGACAATTTCCTCGCTGGTATAGTGTCTGTTTCATCAGCTACAAAAGTGTCACTTTCACTGTCACTTTCGCTCTCAACAGCATTTTCTTCCTCGTTTGGTGTCTCCATTGCGAGCATATTCTCTGCCAACCAGCAGCAACAGGATCGAAGCAAATTCAACACGAAAAGCGAGTGTAACTTACGCACAGCTTCTTTCTGAAGTGCATGGAGAGGTTCTGGAAGTGGCTTGATTTCTAGATTTCCAGATTCTGGTTTTGTAGCATGAACCTCTTCTAAAATGACTCTCATATGGAACAGACTGGCAACTCTTGCCTTCTCTTTCTCCAAGAACGCTTTCTTGTCCTCGAGTGGAAGTTCTGCTACTGAAAGAGGTAGCTTGTTGGCAAAGGGATAAACTTCTAGAAGTTCGGAACGTTCTCCACTTTTTAGAACTTTTTTAGCATGTTCTAAATTTGCAACGGCAGCTTCCGCTTCACTGTGCTTGATAATAGTCGACGCCATTCGAAGCCGCGACTGCTCCAGAGCTTTCCTCGCTACACAGATCTCTTCGACACGCCTGGTAGGTGTAAATAAAGCTTCACGATGCGTTCGTTCATTTTCGTCAATCTGGTCCTGGACTCTTTTAAGTTTTTTTTCGACTTTTCGGAGTTTCCGCTTGGTTCTTATCATCAAAGACTCAAGATCCAGAGCAAGCGCTTCTTGTTGACTGTCCATCCCATCCTCGTTCTCATTGCGTTGGCTTGAATTAAATTGCTCGAATTCCAGCTGGAAAATCTCTTTCTTAAAGAAAAGATCGGCGTCAGCGTCACCCGAGAAAATTCGCAGTATTCCAACATTTCCACTTCTATTTGTAGCCTCCTCTTGAGAATATATCGCACTCCAAGCCTTCTCAGCACGTTTAATACGTTGAAACAGCTCCCACAGCTCACCTTCTGCAGCAGTGCACTCGTCTTCAAGGCGATACGCTTGCGAAAGGATCTCGTCTATTGAGAACTCTAACGAGAAGAATAATCCAGCAAAACTCGGAATCAGTTCCTGTTCACAGGCCTCGCTATCTAGAGTCGTCGCCAATAGATATCGTGCATAAGCTTCGTATTCTCCTGCCTCTGCAGCTCTAATTTTTCTGACTCTGCCACGCTCTTCCCACTCACGGTAACGATCCTCATAAGCCACCAGAGTCTGGGATAAACCAGTATCTAGAAAGTCCTTATATGATACACACAAGCGCGTTTTAAGTGCGTTAAGAAATCCACGAGATCGAGTCACTGCGGCCGCAAAAATAGAGTCAGAAGCGAAGCGAATATGCGGTTGACGTAGCCACAATTCCTCACGAATGGCGCTATGCCACTGACTTGTTCTCACATCACCAGGATTTCTCAAACCTGCTATCCACTCTCTAGCCATAAGCGACGTCATGCAAACCAACAATCGATTATTGTTCCCACAATCTTCGCTTGTCTTCAATACATTTCGGGAATGAAAAGCGTAAATCCCGTGATTAAGTAGAAATTGAGTCTCTGGGTCCGAGGCCAACTGAACGGGGGATAACCCATGTCGATTGACGCGTTTCAGCGTAGTTGCGCCTTCACTAAGTAGCAAAGAAACAATTTCTAAACGTCTTTCAGCCTCTTCAATCTGCGCTGCTACATGGAGCGCTGTATTTCCTGACGTATCATCAACGGCATTGACCAGATGGCGAGTCTGTAAAATTGCGTTTCGAACATCCATGACACTTTCCCGCACTAAAATACCGTGGAAATGTCTTACAGCATCGCCAGATGTAGCTAATAACAAATCGTTCTTATCCAGACGCTGTGAATCGCCATACATGGAGCTCGGAAGACCGCCGAAAATCGATCCTGCATCAGAAAAACTACCATAGAACAACATTGGAAAGAAAACCGAGAGTTCGCGATAGATATCCCATGCATCCAGACGTAAATTATCTTCAAGAAACCCATCGACGCGCTCCCATTTGGCTGCTTTCCATGCGTTAAAAACGCCAAAAAGTAAATTCCGTCGTTCCTGACGAGCGCAGAGTATGCGAAGCGTAATAAATAGCTTACGCTTGCGAATAAAATGCGTCCACGCTTCAAACGTTCTCCAGAGCAGAAGGGAATCTCTTTCATCTCTCCAGATATCAAGTATGCGATGAAGCCTTGAGCGCCACGCTGGACTATTCTCAATCTTGGAGAGATTAAGTTCCCGTTTAAAACATGTATGTAATTGTACCCTCTTCCAGCCTCGTATTGATCGACTTATCAGCCATCCTTGTCTTTTTTTTCTTAAAGATTCCTTCAGTGGCCGCAGCTTCCGTTTGGCACAAGCATATCGATGCATCCGAAGTAAAATCCCTCTCTCAAGTTTCTTCTCCGCTGCACTATCCGCAATCGCTTCTCGCCACTCCAGTAGCACCTTAAGCCGTAAAACACGCGAATAATGGTCAAACGCAAGCGCTAAAACTTGTCTTTCTCGAATAGTACGACGTGCAAACGCATGAAGTCGAAGAAAGTACCGGCGAAGTCGAGCACCGGGCGCTTTGGCGGCTGCTTTAACGCATCGAACTTGACGTTCCTGGTAGTTGTGTAACCAGATATCCCAGTGAGGATTCGACTGCGTAAACTGCGGTAATGGCAGTCCTAGTCGCTTACAACGATTAAAACTCGCCCATCGAGCCCAGATCTCGAATACAGACAGCAAAATCTCTGCAGGCCAGCGTTGACGAGTTCCGAACGCCATTCGTACAGCACGTTTTAAACAGAGTTGAGCATTAAGACCCACCCGTTTGTTACCTTCGTGCACACGCTTCCACAGTCGAAATACATGCTGCACAATCTTCTTTCGCACTTCTTCTCGTGCTGCTACGTGCTGAGCACGCAGTTGATGCACTCGACTGCGGTTTTCCGATCCAGACTCGACGTCACCAAAGGCAGCACTCAGAAAGGCATTGAGAAACGCTGCCTTACTGGTAGGTGCAATGCTCTTCTTTTTAGCCGCTTCTTCGGCTTTTGTTGCGAGTCTTTTGGCTCGTTCGTCTTCCCAATCGGAAGTAAAAACGAGATTAAGTACCATACGAGGCAGTTCCGTTTGAGTTGCAGCTTGTCGGAAGAGATGGAGCTCCATTTCTCGGAGTTGTAGGGCTTCGATCACGTCCAAATGCCACACGGTAAAATATTTCCGAAGTAATGAACGTTGAGCTCGATAACCTACGCGATACGTCATGACCCAGATCTCAAAAATTGCGCGTCGATGACGCGTTCTCCTCTGTCGCCAGGGAATATATTTCCGTCGACGTAGATACATTCTCCAGGTGGCTTGGAGCTTTACAGCGGCGTAATTTTGTCTGGAAATCCTACGATGTCGTAGTAAATACTGCTCTACTTCTGCGTCATCAATTGCGTCCTCGTCGTCTTCGTTATCTACTTGAGAAGGCCGAAGTATTTGCAGCGATGTCGAGGTGGTAAGTTTTCTTTCACCTTGCGAAGTAAAATACGTCGGAAGATTCGCCACACTCTTCACAGCCTGTAAATTACTTCGCGCAGGGCCTAATGGAGCTAAATGTAAGTTTTCTTTCACAACACGTCGTCGTCTAGCTCGAGTTTTAACTCGGATCGGAGGAGTTACGGGATCTGTAAGTTGTTCCAGATACTCCAGCTTTGACGTAAAAGCATTCAGTTGTCGATGTAACATAACACCCATAGCTTCCCGGTCTTCCTCGTCTTTAACAGCTGCAGCTTCCTTGGTTAGTATTGGCTTCGTAACTTTCTTACGACTCGAATGTTCTTGATTGGATTGCTGCATTGCAGCTGCAAACACTGGCTGAACTTCTTCGTGAGGACCTAAAGTCGCTGGAATATACCATTCCTTCAATGTTCTCATTCGATCTCGACTCCTTTTTTGAGATCGACGTTCAATCCTCTTTAACTCTTTGGGATCGGTCAACCACGACTCCATTTCCTTCCGACGTGCCTGTCGCTCCGCCTCTCGCTGTGCTTTACGTCGAACATCTGCTGAGAACAGATCCTGTCGATCTGCTTTCTCCTTCTCTCGCTTGGCTTTCTCGGATTTTTTGTGCTTGGCAGCTTTGCGCTCCTGGAACTTCCGTTCATAGCTCGATAGGTAGTCGGACCGAGTAGAGGCGCTATCGATTGAGACTCGACTCGTAGACAAGGAGAAGGAGAAGGAACCTCGACCCGTAGTGCTGCCATCGTCTAAGCGACTAGAAGCGAGGCTGCCTTCCGAGTATTCGCTGCGAACCGTGTCCATTATTGTTTGCCGGTTTTACTCTGCGCCCCTCTACTCGTGATCAATTTATATGATAAACGAAATACTTTGCGGCTTTATCGAGAGATTGTATACAGTTTTTTTTTTTTTTTTTTACTATTACGCGACGTTGGCGGCGTTCTTAGCGACCTCCTTGGCAGCTTTCTTGGCAGCCTCCTTGGCTTTCCACATGCCCAAATATATGAGATAGTACTCGTGATTGGGTTTTTGGTATGCCTTGCCTTTCAATCCGTTCAGCTTTAACAGATTCCAGACCTCCTTTGGTTTCTTGTTGCGGTACAGATAGTAGTCGAGCGTCTTCATATTCAGATACTTGGTGATTTTGTCAACGACTGGAATCTTAATCCTCTCTTCTTCGTCGTCGAGGTTTTTCGCTGCGTTCTCGACTCTCAGTAGTCGGTGTGGGCTACTATTGATCTGGTCCTCTAGCGAGCGAATCGATGCCTTGGAATGTGTTTGGAGTGAGGAGACTTCGGTAATTGCAGCGAAAGCTGCTGCAGCTACAAACACGATGATATACAGACGCATACTTGTGTTTATCTGTTGGGCAGAGGGCAAAACTTAAACTGAATGCCCAGACTCAACCTGCCAGGCTGGGGTCCAGATCACTGATCTGAGGATCAGGACTGTATCGATCAAACTGATGGGTCAGCTTAGACGTTTATGGTATGTTCGGTATTCCGTAATATTTCGTTAATCGCATCACTTATTCTTTATAAGCGGCTGTGTCATGCTGTGCTTGTATTCCAAAAAGAGGAGTACAGTATTTGAGTCGAACTTCGAGGCACCGGGGTATTATATTCGAGACCAGCATCTGCCGGGGAAGTCAACCATCACACAAGCTTGCATTCCCACATAAAGCGTCTCTTACGGTATAGTATACGGTCCACCAGTAAGTAGACAATCCACCTGATCCATTTCATTACCGGACTCATTGTTATGCAGTATGTAATATTTCATGTACTTAAGTGTACATTTATCGCCACACTGCTTTAGTAGTGAGCTGTTGCGCTACTACAGTCCAACTACATGTATACGTAGAGAACTTTAGCAATACAAGATACCGATATTTTAACCCTCTAACGCTTCTGTCAGTAAGCACTGTAATGCTACTGTGTGAAGAATACACTGTATACATTGAAGATGTCGATCCGTATATTCCAAGCACTTAGGTAAAGTATCCAAGCTACTTTGTATAGTAAGATTGGCAGCACGAACTTCAATTTGAAGCAGATGGTGATCTGTACATGTATTTGTACAGATCACCATTTCTAAAACTAAAATACCTCCAAGAATTACAGATGCCCGATAACGTGCAGTAAGTCCTAAATCTCCAATACATTTTCAATATATTCATAACATAAAACATTGGAATGCCCGGCGGAACGAATATTCTTGATGTTCGGAAATTCTTACATGCACACTGTAAGAAATATTCCGATACGTGTACATTGTACAGTATCCGAACACTTAGGAAGTAGTTTTTTTCTGCTCAGCTTGCGTTTGGAATACCAACAGGGTCTGTTTGCCTTGTAAGCTGTCTCAGAGATGCTATCTAACACTAATTTGACGCTTTACTACTCAATCTATACACAACCAAGAAAAGGAAGTGTTCACTAAAGTTTTTTTTAATGGGTTAGAATCTTAATACTAACACATGGAGTAAAAACCATCAGGCCTTACGACGAACATGACACGCAAAGTGGGGCGGTAGAAGGATCTTGCGGTCGAGCATAGTCAAGATCGCTGTCGTTGCTCGGTTCTTCGAACGGGTTCGTGATAAGCTCAAAAATATGCTGCACTCCATCATAGTCGCCTTCATGTGCCAAGTCGATGGCTTTCTGAGCCACGTGGTTGCGCAGTACAAACAACGGATTCACCTCGAGCATCCGGCGTCGGCGCTCCGCATCATTTTCTGCATCCCCTTCCTTGATGCGTGAAATATACACATCAATCCAGTCCTCCCACGTAGCACAGATACTATCCATGCGCTCTTCGTCTGTAGTCGAGTCAAGCAGCTTCTTCGCTTCACGATTGGTCCTCATTTGATCAACCAGAGCAGGCGTGATACCATACTGACGAGCGCGTGCTGGGTTCTCCTTCAGCAGCATCACTATCATATCGTACTGAGAATCAGTGACTCCTCCTGATTCCAGCTCCAGCTTGCGTTTTTGTTGAGCCAAAGTCTCGGAAACACCAGTAAGTTTATTCAGCACTAATTGACGGGAATCTCCAGTGTCAAAGGCGTCAAGTTCCGACAAGTACCGGAAGGTGCAAGTAAAGTCCGCTCCTGTGAACATGAGTACATCGAAGAGTGTATCCACGAGCATCTTGTCGTCCTTCTGTTCGTCTGATAAGCCAAGTTTCTCACGCATCAAGCGCATGTACTCTTCTTCGTAGACTGTATCAAACATCTCGAGAGCTGGTTGTAGACCCGTACGCTCTGTTACTAGTCCCAATTGATCAGCTAGAACTCCACAATTCCACTTGCAAATCTCCGGTTGCGCTTCGTATCTGTAGCGGCCTCTGTCGTCCGACGTGTTGCAAATATGTTTGGGATCAAAGTGCTCCATAAACCCAAACGGACCGTAGTCCAGTGTATCTCCTACAATGCTCATATTGTCCGTGTTGAGCACACCGTGACAGAAGCCAATTGTCTGCCATTTAGCCACCAATTTCGCCGTACGACACACGACTTCTTCAAAGAATTTCTCGTACTTCCTCTCCCCACTAATCTCTGGGAAATACTGCCGAATAGTAAAGTTCAGCATCGCTCTCATCATCTCCTGTTTGTTCTCCAAATGTGCACTAGGTCCCGCCAGTCCCGTGAATTTATCTTCATCCTTAAAAATCTCAAAACTGCCGAATCTCAAGAAACTCTTAGCAATTCTGGTCACCACAGCTGTGGGCTCCATCTTGGCGTTGCCATTGTAGAAAATATCTCGCAGCACCTGCGTCTCTCTGGATATGACGACACTGGCTGCTCGAGTGGTGGGTACACTCAGTGCGTGCATGTTCTCACTGCATAGGAACTCTCTTAACGTGGATCGTAATACTTTACGCCCATCGGCTGTTCTAGAGTATGGAGTGAGGCCGGAGCCTTTGAGTTGCAGCTCCCACCTCTCGTCTCCAGTCACCACTTCACCCAAATAGAGGGCGGCTCCGTCTCCTAATTGGCCCGAGAAGAAGCCGAATTGGTGGCCGCAGTAGCATTGAGCGGCCGTCTCGGAGCCGGACAGCAGCTTGTTGCCAGCTAGGAATGGCACTAAGGTCTCAATTGGCTGTGAATTGTCGTCTCCAGTGTTAATCTGTTGGTCTTCACCCTTAATATCACTCTCTTTTAGCTCGATACCGACTAAAAGCAGCGAATTAGGAGACGTGATGACGAGTTCTGGGTTGGTGATGGGTGTGGGTTCTACTCGAGAGAAACACGCGCCAGACACGGCGCTACGCACGAAGTTCTTGGGTTCCGTGTCAATAGGCAACTCCCGCAGCACGGCATTATCGAATCTTCCGCTAGGGAGGCGCCTCCAGCTACTGAAGGAGCGAGAGAGACCGCTGCGACCGCTTCTGGCCATGCGAGTCATCATGGGGAGAAAACAACAATGCTGGTGCGTGTATCGGTTTTGAAAGGGTGTTGTCGAATTTTTGCATTAGAGTTTCGAAATGTGAAATTTAGTTTTGCAACAGTATTTCTTATCCTCTGTACATACTTTGCTTGTTTTTTTTTTTTTTGTGCAGAGGAGAACCTTCTTAGAAAGCAACAAACGGTAGGCATACCTTTTGGTATTGCCAATTGTAAAGGGCAAATATCTTGTGGCAGTTTTGATTTTGGACTCTCTGTAAATTCTTGCAACAAGGTTATTGTTTGATGCTGTTTCTGTCTATAATCGGTGGTCAGCAGGTCGACGACAACAACAAGAACGACAGCAACGCTTTAGAAATTAGGACCGAGAAATCTTTTTATATAAAACATAATTACTTCACGAGATCATAAAAAAATACTGTCAGTGAAGGAAGCTGTTCGCTCATGAAAGTGCAGGCACCAAAAACCAACCAGCATCTCCCAGCGCTAACGGCAGTGATTAAAAAAAAATAACAACACAGGATTACCAAGGCCGAGAGCGACATGCACTTCGTTATGACGCGACTTGGCTTTCACTATACTACAATTAAGGAGAACCACGGGAGGTCGTTCTCCTTGTATAAGTTCAACAAAAAGTCTATTGATCTACTTCATGATATTATAGGAAGACTTGGAGAAACGTTTCCTGCGACGGCTCCACCACCGAGGAGGACCCTGGCGCCGATCGACCTTTTCGCCACAAGGAGCCCAGATGACTTTGAGATGGATGTGGACAGTGCTTTCGGTGTGGACGACCCTTATCCGGCTCCTGATGACTCGGAAGTAGAGGACACTTTGCCTGATGTTTCGCCAACTCGGCGCCTGACTATGAGGGATCTCCTCAACTAGTTTACTGACCATGAGGGCTTGTGAAGCATCTCCAGACTTCCGTCGACAAAGCTATCAAATTGCTTTACCAACCAGTCTCACTAACAGCACTTAACGGGCAGATGGGTATTTCTTCTGTGAAAAATCATCTACCTCTTGAGCAGTTGTTGTACCAGTCTCCTGCTCTTTAGTTTCACATTGGCGTTGTGACCACTCGGCGATATCGTCTGCACTCTTGCGCTTCATACCAATACTCGTCACACTGACAGCACTGGCTGCAGGTGGGGCGACACCACTTTTCACTGCTTTAACCTGGCAACAGCTCGCAAAAAGCAAATTTGATGCAAGACAACAACATCGTCCTCTTGCTTGCTGCGTCGCGACCACTAAGAAGGAAAAGTGTATTCGTCTCGTACAGCCCACCGCATTCCTCTCCACAGTTTAACCTTGCGGCGCTCCTACTAACGAGCAGCTCGCTCGCATACGCTACCTCAGCTCTTTGTCCATTCTGCTCTAGTCGACCTTGATGGACGCGTAGATCTTGCGCGTGAACCACAGCGAGGCACCGACGCCCACTGCGCCCGTCAGCAGCGCCAGCGCGCCCGAGATGACCGCCATGTAGCCGAAGTAGAGCATAGCGCCGATGAAGTTCGCCACGTCCAGACGCGTCCAGTAGTAGTACGTCGAGTACTGACAGTAACTTACTGTTGTACATCATGGATGGGACATTATCGGCTGGCAGCAGTTGAAGCTGCTGCCAGCCGATAATGTCCCATCCCTGGCCAACGGTTACCATCCGCTATATGCTCGAGTCATCTTGGACGCAGTTCAAGATCGCGCATCTCTGAGCCATGGCATCGACTGCTGCTGAGTGGCCGCTGCTCTCGGCTGCAGTTCTGGTGACGCGCGAGTGTTTTCCGGCTGCTGGCGGCGCGCTGCCCCACGTAACTCGTCGTATTAGCGACTTTCTGGACACTTTGGGTCGAGACGGAGTCTTCGCTGCCTCCATGCAGCGTGGCGACAGCGAGCGGGAGCTGAGCTATCTGTACCAGCGAGATCCGACGCCATTGAGTCAAAATATGGTGCGTCATGCAGCTGCAATGGGTCACGTGCACGTGTTGAAGTGGATCAAGGAGCACGAGGACCAGAGCATTAAGAACATGTGGAAGGGCTACAACTTTTGTCCGATGGATGAAGCAGCCAAGAGCGGCCATCTCAATGTTGTCAAATGGCTACATGACAATGTGAGCAGCTGTTATGCTGGACGCGCCATGAGCTGGGCGGCGAATAACGGCCACTTGGAAGTTGTGAAATGGCTACACTTGAATCGAGACGACTTGTGCGTCAACTACGCCATGGACTTTGCCGCTGTCAATGGGCATTTGGACGTTGTGAAATGGCTACATGGTAATCGACGCGAAGGCTGCACGACGTGGGCTATGGATGGCGCAGCTACCAACGGATATTTGGAGGTTGTGAGATGGCTACACTTCAATCGAAGTGAGAGCAGCACCAAGGCTGCGATCGACGGCGCTGCAGCTCATGGCCATCTTGATGTGGTACAATTCGTGCTTCAGATAATCCGACGTCAAGATGAGATGCAGTGGATTGGCTGGGCGTTCACTGCCGCTACTGCTCACGGCCATGTTGATGTTGCCAAGTGGGTGAAGACAACGTACCCTGATGCTTCGAGTGACAGTGCGATCACTCTGGCACTCGCTTCTGCTAGTGACAATGGACACGAAAACATGATGCAATGGCTTCGTTCACAGCAAATTGAACGCCGATGACACGACACGACACTAAGGATCATGATGAATATCGACAGTAAAATGTAGCCATCTTGGATGAAGACGCAAGATTTTTCTCCTTGACTCTGCGTTCCCTCCAGGCCCTCTATTCTCTACATCAATGGTATCTCGAAAGTATTTACATGCTGCGATTACAAGTCAATTGCTGTACTTGAAGCAGAACCGCCAGCTTCACGCAGCCTGTTTTCATTTGTGGTTCGTAAACAGGAAATTAGACAATTCTCACAACGTCGATTCGAGTAAGCGTTGCTTCATTTTTGAGAGAAACATGAAGAAGAAGAATTGAACTCTGGTCTTAGTTTTAGGAGCGTGCAGCATAGATCCGAATAACGGCATAGTTCCACACAAGGGAGGGTCTGAAACAGCAAAGATTACCGCACTCATCACAACAAGTGGAAATGGATACAATAGAATAAAAATGTTGTTTACGAACCAAACTACAATTTGCCGATTTGCGGTGGCTATGGCTTCGTCAGAACGCCATTTCCCATTTGATCAAGCCGGCGCAAGTCTCCAATCTCCTGTCGAGAATGATAAACCCGATCTCGGCGATTTTCGTGCTGCTTGTTACGTCTTTCATTGTCGGCTTGCCGCTGTATATGCTGACGGGACCGTTCGACCACCGCAATGCGTCATGAATGTACCAGTTGATGGCGTTTATACCTAATCATGGCGTAACGAAGATAAGGAATCGTTGGAACAAGGTGAATAACATCCACAATCTTACCATCATTGCAACACTTGAGGTGCAAATTGTCTATTTATCTATACCAGTCTCACCGTGTTCTCAGAGCTCGAACTTACTCGACACCGTCCGTCTGTCGGAATCGCTTGAGAATGCCCATGAAGAAGGCCTTGCGGTTGTTCACCTTGTCATTGACACAGCGGTTGTACTCCTCCAGCGCTTTCTTCGCCGTCTCGTAGTCGAACCACGACAAGAAGTCGATCATGCGGTCGTCCACGTCCTCCTGCTTGAGTTTGTACTCCGGACCGTCAATGTGTTTCTGGATCAAAGCCTTGGTCTTCTCCACCTGCACATTGCTCTGCTTCTTCCGCAACAAATCAATCTTGTTACGTCTGTTCTCCGACTTGTTGCCGCCACCGCTGGCCGTCAACTCGACGTTAATACGGCGTCCCTGGAGCAGCGTGTGGTGACGAGAGAGTGCGGCTCCCAGAGCCTTACTGTCCTTCACCTCAATAAAAGCCGTACCCTTGAACCTTTTGGTCGCTTTGTCCGTCAACATGCGCAGTTTAATCTCACCAGCCTCGGCGAAATGGCTACGGATCATGTCCTCTGTGGCTCTATAAGGCAGTTGACCCACGAACAGCGTGAGATGGATACTTTTGCGGTTGTTGCCATCTTCAGTCGGTGCCTCGCTCTTCTTCTGTTTCTTTTGTGCAGGCTTCTTGTCTTCTACGCCGTCGGCCTGGCGCTTGGCCTGGCGCTTGAGTAGACGGCGCTGCTGAGCGTTCAATTTCTGGTCGTCATTGGCAAGTGTATCCACTTTAGTGAAAGCGGATGTAGCCACTTTGGTATCGGGTTCATCTCCAGGCGCAACCTCTTCCGTTTTCTGCTTGGCTAGTCGCGCCAGATGCCTCCGCTCCTTGGCGTTCAGGTGCTCACCACCTCCAATGGCTTGAGTTGTAATCTCAGATTCTTCAGACTCGGTATGCTCCTGTTTCATCACCTGCTTGATGGGTACATCTGCCTTGATGTTTAATACTTCTTCCTGTTGACGCTGCTGCTCGCGCAGGAGCTTGCGGCGTTGCTTGGCGTTGAGCGTCGTTGCAGTCTCGTCCATCGTCTTGGTTATTGAGCTGCTGGTTGGAAGAGCTGGGAAGGATTGATTGGCTGACGAAGATAGAAACGTTTCTAATGTGATGAAAATGGCTGCATTAAACATGGCTTCACCATTGGAAGCGAGTTGCAGTATACGTTGGATCTAGCTGCGTCTCGGCTAGTAGTCTGTCCAGCAACTCTGGTTTAATGCATAAATCCTCTTCAGCATCACTCCAAGCGTCCACTTCAAGTTGTTTGGCGTGGACGCCTCCCGCGATGAAGATACTGTCCACTCCGATATTTTTCGCGCCTTGGACGTCATGATGCAGTGAGTCGCCAATGTGCACGACCTTCGACTTGTCGGTCACATTTGCCAGTCTCAAACACACTTCAAAGTGCTCTTTCGTCGGTTTGCCGAAGTAAACCACCTCACCGCCCATTTGTTCGTACAGCTTAGCGATACCGCCGCCCATGTACACGAAGCGATCGTTCTCCACGACTCCCACAGCGTCCGAATTCGGACACAACAACGGGAGTTTACGCTCCAACCCTCCTCTTAGGAACTCGTTGATAGCGTCATTGGGTGTGTTAGTATGGCGGTAGTCTGTAGCCATAGCGTCATCCACTTTGTCGCTGTAACAGACTTGCTGGACGCCCTCCACCATGAGGAACTGAGCTTTTTCTAGACCCACAATCTCCACGTCCAAGCCATTTAGAATCGACTCCAGGTTTGTTTTCGAGACCATTTTGTCCAAATCGTGAGCCATGACTGAGCAGCGCGTGTGTGTACTAAGTCGCTCTCTAATGTACTCGTGACACACGTCTCCGCCAGTGACGCCCAGGAAATCAGTGGAGAACCCCATCGCACCAAGCTTGGTGAGTAGTCCGGAGGATCGATTGGCTGTGTTAGATACAAGCACCACTCGCTTTCCTGCTTCGATCATACGGTTGAAGCAGTCGACAGCTCCGATCATCGGTTGTGTGCCATTGTGGAGCACGCCGTACTGGTCCACGAGCACCACGTCGTACTTGGCGAGAGCTTGGGACAAACCTTTGACTATCTGCAGTATAATAGCACGAAAATAAGTTATGCTCTTCACCAGAGATGCTCATACACGACGATATCTACCTTTGTCATCTTTGCGCGACGATTGCAATTCAGACCACACGTTTTACACTTGAATTAGCTTAGCAGATGTGGCTCACGGTACTTGTGGATCATGGAAAATGGATCACTCAAAACTACAGGTCCTCAAATACGTATTTGCCTCTCGGTCATTGAAGAGAATGGAAGCAGTGATACAACGCAGTGTAGGTCGTGCAAATATCGGCTCGTAAATTCTCGACTTCTGCGTGGTATTGCGGCAGGTACGGTTTCGAATTTGTACAAAGTTAGTGTATTTTTGCGGCTATGTTCGTTTTGACACGAATTGGTATTGGTTGGCGTCCGATAGCTTTCGGATGACCCTGTGGCGCAATGGATAGCGCATCTGACTTCTAATCAGGGGGTTGTGGGTTCGAGTCCCATCAGGGTCGAAAGTTTTGAGTTTGTCTCTAAGATCAAGATCAACCAAAAATCCTAAAAAATACTTCGAAGTAATGTTGATCATGGCCGAAAACTTTGAGTTGTGTGGTCAATTGGAGATACGCGTGCTCCTGTGACAGCTACATTAGATTTACTTGATAAAAACCATCTTTTAGACAAGCTTCTAGGCAAAATAATGCTCTATTGAATGTTATGCCTTGTAAGCGACGCAGCCACTTTACCCTCTCGCCGCCTTTTGCGCACGATACGCTGCCTCCTTACCCTCAGCTCGGTACTTTGCCTTCTTCTCCGCCTTGTGCACACCTTCAAACTGCTTCTCCTCACGCTGTTTACGTTTCAAGTTTTCAGCGTTACGATGACTCTGACGCTCCTTACGCGTGGCCTCACGGTCACGACGAACGGTGTTGACACGCAGCATAAAGCTGTACTTCTTCTTCTCCTCGGGCTCCAAAGCCACTGCACGACTCGCCAGATATCCCTTCTTGGCTCCCTTCTTCTTGTCTTCCTTGGGTTTACTCGCAAACGGCAGGTTGGCTTGCAGTTTCTTGGGTACTTTGAACGCAGAGAACTGACGCTCCTTACGTACAATAGGCTTGTACAGCGAGTCCGGGTTCACAGGCACCGCAAGCTTCTGCTCCTTACGCAGCTCGTACGTCGTCTTCATTAGTCCCAACGTACTCTTCTTCGAGCCCTTCTCATTCGTAAGTAGAGACGTCACCGGGTTGTACAACTGCTTAGGCTCCACAGGCACCCACGTACGACAGAATACCAGATCGCTCTTGAGGATCTTGTCTTCAAACGTAGCACGGAAGTCTCCCTTCTCACCACGTAGCGCCTTCTTGATACGACCACGCACGCCACTGACCGTGCGAATACTGGCTCCTTCGAACTTGGCTACTTCCAGTTCGGTGTTGAACATACCCTTAATAAAGGCCGTGTTCTTGTGGATCTTACTGGGAGTACCGATCAGCTTGAGCTTCTTCACCACGTTAAACTTGTGATCCAGTTCCAGTACGACACCAGTACCGCTGACACGGAAGCCTTCAGCGTTGTTAGACAGCGTCTGGAAGGCCAGCACGCCAGTGTTAGGAGGGCACATTGGACCGAAGATCGTCGCGTGACAATGCATGTGCTCAGGTGTGTACTTCAAGTACCGATGACGCTCGTTCGTGTCTTCAATGGAATACAACGGCAGGCTCTGGAATCGACGCCAACCGATAGAAAACACCAGCGGGTCGTTCGTCTTGAGGATCTTCTTGTGCCAACGATGTTTCTTGAAGCGCATGCGTACAAGACCCAGAGTGTCCTCCATGTTGGGTAGTCCTCCTACAACGATAGGGTTCTTGGGGTCGTAGTAGCGCACGAACTCGGCAGGAACACCCGAGAACTCGATGCGCACGTACAGACCATTACGGAAGCCTTCCAGTTGGAGACGCATGTCCTCACCTTCTTCACCGAATTCCTCGGCGTTGCGCTGGGCCTGTTCCTCGCGAAGACGCTTGGCTTCGACCATGACCTCCGTCATCTCTTCGTCTTCCTCGTCCTTGTTCTTCTTTTGGCCTCCAACCTCCACATCGTCGTCGTCTTCTACTGCTCGCTTGGCGGATTTCTGAGCACGAAGACGTTCACGGATCTGCTCGTCAGTCTCTTCTTCGTTCTCTTCGCTCTCATCATTGCTCTCGTCGTTGCTCTCGGCATCATCTGCGCCGTTGTGGACCTCCCCAGTTTCCAAATCTTCGAACGATCCGTCCATTTCGTCATCGTTCATCGGGTCTGCGCTGTCGTCTCCGTTCTCTTCTTCGTCATCGTCCTTCTTGTTAACACGCTTCCACGAGCCAGTAACGAAGCGGTTGCGTATGCCTTCAAGCACATCAGGCATTGTCCAGTCACTCACGTCGTCTGTGCCAAGATGCAAACGCGAGCAGTCCATTGCGTTGATGGTATTGTACTTCTCCGACGCTGACGAGGATTCTCCCAACGCGTTCGACTTGCGCTTCAACGTGAAGAAATCATCATCGTCTTCGTTCTTAAAGCGCTTCTCATTCTTCTGCTCTTCTTCATTTTCCAAGTCACGCTCCGTCATGTGAAGCTTCTGACGCTCACCATACACGAGCTCCATAAGGTTCACGTCAGCCTGTTCACGCTCCAAGAAGTTGGCGGCAGCACGAGACACCATGTTCTCCTTCCAGCGGAGTTGAGACTGCTCTTCAGTAACTTCTCCTTCTTCACTGTCACTGTCATCACTGTCCGAGTCGCCAGTCTTTACAGCCTCCTCTGTCTCCTCACTCTCGTCAAACACTGCACGACGTCGCATACGACCAGTACTGTCACGAACAATAGCCTCTTTAGGCTGACCAACGTTAGGTTCACCCTCACTATCGTCCTCCTCGTCCTCGTCCTCGTCACTGTCACTCTCCTCTTCATCGCTATCGACTTCATCTGCTCGGATAGCTGCAGTGTTCTTAAACAGTGACAGACTGGCCCCCTTCAGCCGTTCATCCAGACCCACATCCATCTTCTGCATGCTCTGCACCATCTCGACCCCTTCTCCGCCCAGCCCGATACGCGTACCGCTCCTTCCAGAGCTTTCATCCCCATCAACGTCCTGCTCTTCAGGCACGACGTCACCTGTGTCCGGGTTGGTGTAGTTGAGCTGACTCAGGTTAATGTACATGGCGTCCTTATCGTACATAATGTTGCCCACATCCGACATGGGCGCATACAGGAGCGTATCCTTCTGAGTCAAGTGTTTCTTCTTCACTGTCCCATCAGCACCCTTCTTACTGGACGGCACGTTGCACGGATCGGGCATGGCCGTGACGCTGTCCATGAAGAAGTCCCCGGCTCCTGCAATGTGCATCTTCATGCCTGGTTTCAAGTGCGTTCCACGCAAGTAACCATACAGCGTAACCCTGCGATCCACCATGGGGTTACGTTGAATATCATCGGGTGCAGTGACGTCCTCGAAGCGATCCGCGAGCATATACGGGTGCGAGTTCCTCCACGTTAACGGCCTGAATTTCATCCGTGAAATATACAGCGACAAATTGTGGATCTCTCCTTTCGGATACTTGTTGGCGGAGATGCCAGAGAAGTAAAATAACTTGGCTCCTTGGTAAATTTCCGTCCAGAATCGCGCTTTAAGCCGCTTTTTGGTCTTGCGCAGACTCTTGTTCTTCTTAAAACTGTCCAGATGAGTGAGAATGCCCATGACTTTAGGGAATCCGACCACCTGGAGGATGTTAAGGAACTCGAATGTCTCCATCTCGAAGCCGAAGCTGGCGTCCACTAGCAGCAGCACTAAGTCTGCGATCTTAGCCAAGTCGATCATGGCGTTGAGGTCGTTGGGGCACTCGAAGAAGGTGATACGACGGTCCTTGCCGCTCACTACAGTCACCGGACCTTTCACCTCCACGAGGTTGTGGCGCGTGTAGCGCTTGACCAGCGAGCGAATGACTGTGCTCTTACCGCTGCCTGGAGGGCCCATGACGACCACCGAAATGGGCGGTGGAAGCTCCTCGGCGCGGTTAAGTTGCGGCACATATTCCTTACGATGCGCACGGTCCAAATTGCGCTGGATGGTCTTGCGTGCACGCCCAGCTTTGGCCACTCCGAAGGCTTTGGGGTTCTTACGCTGCTCAGCAAGCGACGGCTGCTCCTTCTTCTGCTTTTCAAAGGCCTTACGCTTCTGCTTGTTGACCTTGGCGCCCGACTTGGACTTGCGATGGCCCTTGGTGCTCGTCAGCGCCTCCATGGTCGGTGGAGCTAGTGGAATGACACACTGGTGCTAACGGTTGCAAGCGTCGGCTTTGGTTGGCTATGAGCGAAATGGTGTGGTGCACGTAAATATAGGCTGATAGACAAAATACATAGTTGGTGTGGTTGACATGATATTGAAGTGGATTTGTGAAGTTTATTTATGTGTAGATCGGAAAGTCTGTTGTTGTTGGGGATTAAAGCTATGGGCGGCGCTGTGTCGTCGGCCAAGTATGGGTCGGATAATACTAAGATGGTGGTAGATACGTTAAAGAAGTTGCCATTCATGCAGATGATGGACGATCGCTTGTTACAGGAATTGGCTGTATGTTTCCACGTAGTGAAGTACGCGAAAGGAGCGATAGTTAAAAGCGACGCGGCATCGGGTTTCTTCGTGGTCGTCGCAGAGGGCTCTGTAGATATCACGACTCTATTGTCAACTTCAAACAGCAAACATCTCGTGTCAGAGTTACTCTGTCAACGTAAGACTGGTGACTATGTCTCGTTCGTTGCAAGGGATCAGCTGGTGGCGCAGATGATGTGTGACGACAGCGAGGACGCGCCACGCACGGCTAATGAGGCAAGAAAGAAGCTCGCAGCTCTGTTGGAACTTAATCGCACTATAGCTGATCCATTTGTTGGCTGTACATTGCTGAAGTTAAACTTTGACAAGTTTTCGAAACTTCGAGCGAGGATGACAGTACATTCGGCTGGTATGAAGAACACCGCTCGATTCTCTGGTGGTAGGAAAGGTAAAGGCGGTATGGGTGCAATGACAGCCCCAGAAAAGCTGCACTTGATGGGGTCCATTGTGGAGTCTGAGGTGGTAAACTATCTCGTTGAGATCCCGTTTTTAGAAAAAGTTGAGATGACACGGCTTGTCATGCTGGCCAACATGTGCTCGTACCTTTACGTCAGAAGAGGGGAGCATATATGCGTAGAAGGAGAAATAGGCGACCGGTTCTTTGTCTGTATCAAAGGAACGTTGCAAGCTACTCTACAAGTCTCCCTCAATGCAGCACAACCCACGTTTACTGCATTGAAGTCAGGTACAAAATCTGAGAGGAGAACGACAATCGTAGCGCTGCAGGAGCAAGTTGATGGAGCTTTTACCGACAAGAAGATACAGGCGCTCAAACGTATGGGCGCTGGGTCGTATTTTGGAGAAATATCGCTTGTATTCAAGATCCCGCGTGTCTGTAGCATCACCGCTCTGGACGACGCGCTACTGGTGTATGTAGACCGTGCAGCATTTTGTAATTTTCTTAGAGTCGCCCCCGATGCTGCGGTTGTTCTACTTGAGCATATGCGACTCAACTTTCTGGATACCTTAATTAAACAGGGCTGCGCTTTCCTGAACGCGATTCCTCCCCTTAAACTACAGGAGCTCAGCTACATGAGCGAGATTGTAGACTACGAATTTGACACGATGATTATGCGGCGCGGTGACCAGCAAACTTGTTTTTACATCCTATTAAGGGGTGCTGTGGAGATCAATTACGGCAGTACCAACACAATAGTAGAAGCTGAGAATGATGACGCAGAGGGTGAAGTAAACGTCAATACCAATGAGCTGGTGTTGGTACATCCTGGAGGATACTTCGGCCAAGAAGCGTTGCTCTTGAATACTGTCTCTCTGGTTAATGTGCGATGTTTGGACCATTGTCTGGTACTTAAACTTATGGCTGAGAACTTCCACGAGTTTTTCTCGACGCTACCGGAGCTTTTCGCTGAGTTTTGTATCAAATGTCTTCGGGAAAAAACACGGCTGGAGCATATAATGCAGCACTACGAAGGTCACAAATTGTGGGCTGCAGACTGTGTCACGCGATTTCGGCATCATGAAGTCTCGCTGTTCGAGTATATCGAAGACTTCAAGTGGCAAGCTGACATCTCGGAGGACCGGAATCATGAACGTGCATTGGTAATTTATCTTAAATTTCTTGCAGACACTGCACCGACTCCGGTTAACATATCGTCTGAGGTTCTAGCTGTATTGGAGGATGAGTTGTCTTCCGAAGGTGTAGGACGTGACGTATTTGCTGCCGTTCGACGGGAGATTTTGGAAACGATGGACGACGAAGCGTTCCAGGCCTTCAAAAGCTCTCGCGTCTTTCAAGAATATCTTACGATGCTGCACTGTCCGCAAGCGGTTTACGATTCTCTCACATCAGAGGACGAAGAGCTACTGAGTATGCGATCGCAGACTACGTTAGCTGTACGGAGACGCACGACTCGGAATGATACAACCAAAACCGACCTTCCTGCACCCAAGCGAGCGTTTGGATCGGGATTCTCACTAGTTGGAGATAAATTCCGACGAAACTCAGCAACAGTATTTGCTGTTGCAAATTCGACGAATACTGTGGACGCCGACATGTTAGCACCGCTTGGAGCGCAATCTAGGAGGAAAACGAAAGCAGCTGCAGGTGCTTCTAGGAAATTGTCGACGTCCTTTGTGTTTTGAAACTACAGTAATTGCAATACCAGTGTTTAGCGCTGTCAAAGTTCTTGAGTTGCGATTGACAGAGACGCATTGTTTGATTTGTCTCCTGCTTTCCAACGGCTAACTTTGACAAGGCGTCCAGTATTCTACAATCAAGTAGCTCGGCCTGCCTCACGAATTGCTCTTGATCGCTGGTTGAGATAATTTAACAATTTTTCACGGTCATTCGTGTTCTTCAGTTTCGACGCGACTTTGTTTATCGGATAGTTGTCCAGCTGGGCTGGGTTGTTTTGCAACATTTTCTCGAACTTGTTCAAACCGAAAAGTTCTTTGACACTCCAGAGTCGCTCCTCGTCATGATCTTCTCTCACATTGCTGGGCGTGTACCTGCGCAGGGTCCATTTGATGTTCGACTCGGTGGTTTCCGAGGTAGCAGTAGACATCGAAAGAAATGTGATACCAAGCACCGATAGAACGGAGTTTGTACGCATGTTCGGAAACTTGACGGCGGTAAGTTGGTTTTGAAGTGAACTCTCCTGCAGAAATTTCCAAATATTCAATTGAAATGATTACTGTTCGATATCGCACGGAATCAGGCGTCAATAATCGCACAAGACGACGACATACATTACCAAAAACCAGGTTGACCCTTTAAAATGAGCTACACTCATCGCCACCCATCCCGTCACAGTACAGAATACGGTATACTTATACTTACGTATATCTGATCACGGACCCCGTGATCAGATATTGTGGGTTCTACTCAAATTTGGACAGGACGGTTCTTTGAATGAATCTCCCAAATCGCCCAGCGTTTACAATTCCGTATACTGACCCGTTTAAGTACGAAATAAGGTGGCAAGAAAAGACTTGGTGGGTTCAACTAATGACTTGGGTTTGTATGTGGGCGATTGTCCTCCCGCTCGTCAAACAGACCCAAGTCGGCAAATTTGGACGGAATTCACAATAGTACCTGTGGGAACGAATTACCAAATCCATGATACAAGTAACAAACATTTGAAGTTTCAAGCTCAAAACATTTCGTTTTCTTTCGCAAGACGAAGCAGACCCACTGCTCCCGTGCACGCAAACGGTTGGAACGGTGCAGCCTTCTGCTCGTCATCGCTGTAACACCTTTCTTCCATCGACTTCTGCAGCTGTTTTGATCGCCTTATCGTCCGCTTGATGCGTCTCCGTCGTGGTCGTGTAGACATAGAAGACTTTCCTGCATCGCTCTTTGCTTGTTCAAGTAATTGGGCTTGTACTACAGCAGTTTGTTCCTCCTCGTCCTCGCTTTCGTCGCTATCAAAATCAGCGCCGTAGCCATCCGAGTCGTTGCCTTGGTTAGTCTCTCTCTGAGTCGGTTCTGCATAGTCCTGATCAGTGTCTGCACAATGTACACTTTCCCAATCGTCATCTACCCCAACGTGCGTGGCTTCTCCAACATCATCGTCATCCACTCGACAATACGAAGAGAATGCTTCAGCATGCTCATCAATGTCATAATTGTCAGAGACATCGTCCGCAACTTGGTCTTTTTCTGAATCTATTCCATCAGGTGTTGGTGATGCAGCTCGAGATTGCGGAGGAAGGCGTCCAAAGTCCCTCTTCCATAGACGCAGGACGTGAATATGGTGATCAAAAAGCATCTGAAAGTGTTCTTCCGTTGTGGTCTGCTGCGTGAAATCACGAGGCAAGCGGCCGAATACCATGGCGATCACCATGTCGAGTACATTCATATCTGTGCGCACACCGCCTTCCCCTCCCGGGCTACCAAACGCACTGTAGCAATCTTCTTCTTCCAGTTCGGGTTCTTTCAAATAATCATCCAGAAGGGTCACCAACCGGTTCTCAATGTCTTCCAGTTTGCGCAGCATCAAGTATTGGCCTTGTGGTTTGCCATCTTGGCTCGTTATTTTCTCCAGTTTCTCTCGAAACGAGTCACGTAGACGAGTCAACTGTGGGCAAATAGCAATAATATGAGTGTTAGTTAACCAGAATAACACCGCCAACGTGCTGGGGACAATACCTCGTCGATTTCGTCACTCAGTCGTTGCTGCTTCTCTTCATACTGCGTACATTCTTGTTCCGCTAGCAGTTCCAGCTCCGTAATCACAGCTCTCTTCCACTTGATATCTCTAGAGCACCGACGTACGCAGTCTTTCAGGTACTCTACACTCTTCCACTTTGACGGGTACGACAACGTGTGGAGGAATTCATGCAGCGGCATACCATCGATCTCTGTCGGGTAGTCTACCATGGCGAAGAAGTCGTCCGGATACGCCGCATGTAAATTATCCAGCATCACTCGTGAAGTGCCGTAGGTGCAATGGAAGCACAATTCTGTAGAATCCACCAGCCAAGTTGAGTACAGTTATCATTTAGTGAAAACACTAAAATATTAAAAAAAAAATGATCCACGTACTCTGTTCAAATAGGGCCTCTGCCAGCTGAGAGAAATGCTGGTGTAGTGTTGCTTTGACTCTATGGAACACCTCCATCATGTCCAGCTCTTGCTCCTCATCCTTGGAGACAGGGAAATGGTGGCGTTGGACCTTCGTTAGGTTCACGATAAGTCTAGGAAAATCGTCAGGCAGGTCAGGTGTTGTTTCCTGCTCCCAATCATCTGCATCAAGCTCAGCTGGCTTTGTTTCGACGCTCTGTACGGCTTCGGTCTCCCAGTCGCGTTCTTCCCATGAGTCTTCCACCACTTCGACAATATTTTCGGTATTTTCTTCACTTTTTGAGGCTGCAGACAGCGCAGATCGCGCCTGTAGGAAAGAGGCTGGTAGTGAAAAGCTCATGGTCATGGAAGAGTCTGAGATGACGCGCGGTGAGCTCCTTGGAGCCCCCGCGGGCCGCGTCAACAACTCCATCGTCGGCGTGGCAGCCATATTGTCAATTTTGACAGTGATTGGTGGACGAAAACCTATGTAACTAACATATTTTATGTTCTCCACACATATTTCTTTTGTGAGTGATGGTTCGTTTGTACCCATCTGGCATTCCAACAATCTGACGCCTTTTCAGTTCTTAATTTGCGGACTTCAATACAACAATGGACTTTGTGGAGACGAATTCTGCCGTGTATTTCTACGGACAGCGTGACCGCAAGTTTGGCTTTCTGAGCAATTTCTACCCGTGCGAGTTCACGGACACTGAAGGCCGACGATTCTATTCCAGCGAGCAGTATTTCATGAAGAGGAAGCAGGAAATGTTTGACAGAGACAACGAAAAAGTAGCGATCGCCATCTTACGAGCGAAGGCTCCTGCAGTGGCAAAGAAACTCGGGAGGCAGGTGGAAAACTATGACGATGAAGTGTGGGCCGAACATCGGTACGAAGTGATGTTGGAAGCACTGAAGCTCAAATTCTCATCAGACGAAGAGATGGCAGCAAAACTCTTGGCGACGGGTGCTAAAAGATTGTACGAGGCCTCACGACATGATGCGATATGGGGCATCGGTCTGAGTGTGGCTAGTGTAACCAGAATGTTCCGCGAGAGTGTATCGTTCCAACGTACAGGAGACGTCGATGCCGAGACGCGCAGTTTGTGCTTTGGCAAGAATCTGCTGGGCAATGCGCTGATGGAAGCTCGCGCTTGGTTACAGCCACAGGACTAAGCGTGGTGTCAACCGTCCGCATTGTTGGATCCCCAGGTAGATGTCGCTTAATAAGTATGGCTGAGCTCAGTTAGAGTTGAGCGCTTTCCTTTGTACTCATTGATAAAGAATTTCGTAGCTTACTGGTCACCACGTTACATCCATACGGGGGTTTGACAAAGTTACAGGTGATGTTCGCTCGGCGAGAAATAGATTGGTATACTAATCGCCTTTCAGTGAGAGGACTGTAGTAAAAGGCATTCATTACAGCGATCGTATTGACATGAAGATAAAGTCCTACTCTACTCCCTCAGCCAGGTACTCTGCTGGAGCGTCCGTTTCATGGATATATATGATATTATATTCAAGTTTTAGAAAAGGTTAACAGTTCGAGCTCCGTTGGTATTAACGTTACATACAATAATTTTTGTGGACATTCGGGATAACGTCAGAACAACACGCCAGGAGTCTTTGGATCCCAGGCTTGGGCTCGTGAGAAATATTTTAGTTGTTCCGAGGCTCGAAAAGTACACTGGCCTCGTCGAGTGATCACGTTTCGACTTACTTTTTGTTTTACGACGAGAGTGCTTGGATGGGTACAGCACCTTTAACGTTGCGCAGTATACCGCAAGTGACAGTAGCGGGGGAGGAAGCGAGGGGGG
>NW_008649035.1:398329-400544 GCF_000247585.1 Phytophthora nicotianae INRA-310
GGGGGGGGGGGACTTTGGACTCTAGGGTGTCGTTCCCAAAATGGCTAAATACATGGCTCATGCTGCATTTAGTAGTCATTGGTTACCTGGTTGCAATGTTGTCCGTCTGATGGTTGATCACACGATCTTTCGTGATGATAACTTTGTTTTTCTTGTTCAATACTAATAATAAGTACCTTATACTGAAACACCCTAATAGAGGAAACCCTATGGGAAACCACTAACAAAAAAAAAAACTATAGGAAGGCACAGTTATGGATTCCTGACGCAGGAATGCGCCGAAAACATTATTTTGCTTAATGATACACAAATGATAAATTTAGAATTTTTTTTTAGCAGAACTGGAAAGAGCGATGATATTTTTGTTTTCATGTTCCATAGTATGGATTGAAATATAGTTATGAGAGTGATTTTTAACACCAAAAAGCCGGGCCATCCTATAAAAGTTCTAGGAACGTTGCCAACCCTATACTTTTTGCGTACGGTTAAATTGGAATACATGTATACAAAGTTTCTCTCACCACTCATTTGCAACGCAGGAGAAGCTATGGATCACCCACGTCGTGCTTGTACATCGCGGAAGGGGCCCTTGCAGGACCTAGCGGACGATGACAGCAGTCGCAGCGACTCCGACGCTAGCTGGGGCGTCAACTCAGCAGACGCTAGTGTCTCCAGCGCGAGCGTCGACGACTCAAGCCCAAGCGACACGTCAGAGAGCAGAACGAGTAGTGATCACAGCGCAGGGGGAGGCTATTCCGTCACCAGCCCCGACCTTTCGAAGACAGAGTTCGAGTCGTGGGAGGATTTTCACGGGTATCTGGACCTGTATCAGAAGGAAGCGTTCCAGGTAAACAACGCACACATTATTCGTATGTATTCTCTGTATTAACGACTGGTTATGTATGTCCTACAGGTGCTCTACGAAAAGCGTGGCGGAGAGGAACAAGCAGATTGACAGTGCCAAGAAATCTTCATCGGAGATCATACCACCGGACTGGGGGACCTACGCCAAGACGATCATCTGTACCCATGGAGGCAAGCACCGGTACCGCGGCAAAGGGAAAAGACCTCGACAGGAAGTACGGCCTATGGGATGCATGACACAGGTATGTATCTAGGTGATCGTTGACGTGACATGCGTCCCACTGCGGTCGGTGGCAGTTATGGATGCAGATGGTGGCGCATTCGGTTGCAGTCGGTGTTGAAGAGTTACAGACTGACATTTATGTGTGCTTTCTAATATCCTGTTATTCTATTCAGATTAACGTGTGTGTGCAATTGGTAAGTGAGCAACCTTCCAAGTTTGCAGTGTGTGTGTCGAAGACTGCCCTCACGCACAACCACAAGTTGGGTCTACGATCCTACAAGCACTACGCGGCTAATCGCATGTCAGTGAATGGCGAAGTGCTGGAAACAGTTGACTCGCTGTGGAAAGCTGGTGCCAAGACGAAGAGTATTCTGAAATTCATTGTTGAGAACTCAGACAGCAACCCCACTCCACAAGATGCGCAAAACCTGATTCGCAACATGAAAAAGCGTGCGCAAGGCGGGATGACGCGCTCACATCGTATAAAAAGTGGATGTTGGACTTTTGCGCGGTTCCTGGCAACTTGGGTCGTATATTTGTGGACTCGTCCAACGAAAAGGTTTGAACTATATTACAATCCCACATTAGTTGTTTTTATTTGGAGTATTATTCTAAAAGCTATGCTCTTTGCTTATAGAGAATCGCAACTTGCATTACGCTCCAAACAAAACACATTGTGGATATATTCAACAGATTCCCAGTGGCGTTGATGATTGATGCCACAGACGACACAAATTACTCCAAGTATAAGATTTTCTCGTTTATGGCGCATGACGTTTTCGGGAAGGGACAATACTGTGGTGAAGTGACAGTTGGCTTCTGGGGACAAGGGACTGATTGATGGAATGCGACCCGATCCAGTTCGGAGACTCGTGGTCGACGACGGCGCGTCAGTGATTACGTCATCATATGTGAAGATTTCGTAATAATTGTAGTGGATCGACATAGTGCAATCATTTGGACACGCGATCTCCCTCAAGGACACGATCTACTGTGGGCATATCAACTGATTTGTACCCATGGTAAGTCGACCAGGCTACAGAGGGTATAGAAAGGGCATCATAGGATGGGCAGAAGGTATTGGACCGCTTGGACTTAAAGGAATAACAGTGGAATTTGCCTTATCAA
>NW_008649035.1:400964-403117 GCF_000247585.1 Phytophthora nicotianae INRA-310
ACCCCCTCCGTTAGTCGGTAGTCCAGGGCACTGTGTGTCAGAGTGGATCGCAACGTGATTTTGCGAACCCCACTCCACCACAATACGTACAACACGCTGTCATTCTGAACGAGCTCGGTGAAACCTTGTTGTCAGCTATCGAGGAATTCAAAAGAAACAACCCCGCATGGACCAAGTTGGAGTGCGTTATAATTGATAAGAACTTCACTGAATTTGGCGTTATAAAGGCAACTTTTCCAAGTGTGCGCATTCTATTCTGCCAGTTCCACGTTGTCAAGAAATTACGGGAAAAGGTCGCGTGCTCAGACTACTGTTTCTCTTCGTTTTAAAAGACCCAACCGATCGGTTGTCAACTTGCTGGTTTATGCTAAGACAGAGCGTGAATACGAGAAGCATCGCCGCTACATGAAACATCTCGTTTGTATGGGGTTGCAACAAATTGTGAACAATGAACACGACAATGATGAATTGGGATCTGGTATTGTGTCTGTGTCGATCGGTGTCACAACCGATATAGTCGGTGGTACTATTGGTGCTTCCGGTGGTACCACGTCAACGGCATCACCACACGCGTTTGAGGAATATTCTGTGAAGAATTGGGACAAATGCAGACATTTGTGCTGTTCTTACACGAGGCAAAACGCAGTTACGTAGGGGATCAATACCAACAACAGACTCGAGTCATCTTGAAAGCACATGAAAGAGATTGTCAATTCGTCGATGGCACTGGACGAATGTTTGGCGTCTATTATCTGTTACCAGACACGAGCTGAACAACTACTCTACGGTCGCGCTTGTAAAGTTTCTATGGTTCACCACGAGGGCTACGATCGGGAGATGAATCTCTTAGCTAACTTGGTGAGTAAGCGCGTATGCTCGCTCATTCACGAGCAGTACATGTACGCAATCGGTTCAGCGTTATACACGTTTTACGAAACAACTCCTGGGGTTATTTCGATTAAAAACGATGCAGAAAATGAGGATAGTCTGGATGAACTGCGCGTGCAGTACACAATCAACTGTTCGACCTGGGAGTGCTCTTGCTTATTCATGACTACAAGACTGCTACCATACCGCCACATTTTTTTTTATGTTCGACGGCAGCTCAAGAGGGAGATTATCATTCCTACCCAATTGCTGCATCCACGATGGCTGTTGTCTTCTACGAAGGACACACACTCACAGCCTATTGTGGCTCGATTTTTAAGTATTGTGACCACTATTTTACCACCACCAAGGTCTCCATGGGACGTCAATCCGAATTTCGAGAGGCAAGTTGCCTTACCTCCGCTATCAGCGAATCTGTGAGCTTGTTGGAAATGAACGAGTATGGAATTGCATGAAAGCATTTAATCAAGTCTCTGTTATTTTTCGAGAAAGGTAGTTTGAGATTTTTGAGGAGCTTTCGTCTACACTACCAGCTACGCAGCCAAAGAGGGTTGAACTCCACAAGGAGGAGGTGACACAGTGCTCGACAGAGTCCTGCAACACCGCAGCAACGATCGTGATGACAGTATCCCCTCCGTCAGCGGAACTGTCGGTAGATACGGTAGACCAGTCGGTGATGTAGGGCGAAAAATCTGTGGAGAAGTCTGTGCATTCTGTGGAGAAATATCTAGCACCACCCAATGAGCAGCTCGACACTGAACCAATGGATTCTGCAGCGCCTGGCTTTGAAATCGCTAGTCCCATACGAGCACGTGGTCGTCCGAGCCAGAAGCCAAAGTCAAAGAAAGCAAAAATGAACACGGCGGTAAGGATGGCGAAGGCGGACTTTATTTTCCACGACAAACAACTGAGCCTACAATCAATTACAGATCTCGTGTGGCATGAGGCAACATACGCAAAAAAAGCTGAACAACTGAGACAATTTCAACTTTCGTGTTCGAGAAAAAGATGAAGGCCTGATTGCTCATATACTCGCTAAGCTGCCTACAAACAAATCCCCATTGATGCCAACACACATCTTCCGTATTTTGCCGAAAGATTTGATGCAACGAGCCAACAAGAAGATGATGACCTTGCAAAACAAGAACAGGTATCTTGTAACGGGGTTATACGGGTGTGGTGCACACATGGGTTCGGAGTACCCGAAGAGTTAACAGACTTTCAGTACATGACTCGTAGAGTTAACAGTGGCCTCAGTACATAGG
>NW_008649035.1:405731-406096 GCF_000247585.1 Phytophthora nicotianae INRA-310
GGTTTTGAAGCATAAAAGTTATTAGCGTTCTTAATAACTTTGAGCCCTGGTTCTTGGGCTGTAAGTTTCCTTCGGGTAAGGAACTTAGTTTTAGGGACTGTTTGAGTCGTACGTCTTCCTCTGACGCTTAGCTACGGCAGCCCCGCTGCATCACTTGCCGAACGCGACGTCGGCGTCAAATTTACTGGACTTGGTGTCATTAGCGGGCAGTCGCTGATGTCGATGAGGCGGTGGCATCAAGCGGTTGATGCACTCAACCTCAAAGACAAAGCCAAGAAATGGATCGATGGACTGGATTTCTCGGTGGCTGTTCCATCTGCTTATTGGGTGGAGAGAACTGAGGACATGCCGTCAGAGCTGGACAC
>NW_008649035.1:406196-410845 GCF_000247585.1 Phytophthora nicotianae INRA-310
AGAAATGGATCGATGGACTGGATTTCTCGGTGGCTGTTCCATCTGCTTATTGGGTGGAGAGAACTGAGGACATGCCGTCAGAGCTGGACACCATTCCAATTTTCTCCGAAATGGTAAGAGCACATATTGTAGTATTAACCCCTTGGTTCCCAGGAATCGTACCTCCGAACCGCTAAGAGAACGTCGTAACTTACGACGTACATGTTGTCAAGGTGTTTGTATAGTCGTAGACTATCCACATGAGGCTAGGTATATAGATTTACACAGGTGAAATAAAGGCTTAGTCGTAATTTTCACAACTTCGCTAAATCCAGTTGAGATTGAACGTCGTAACTTAGAGCATTGTAGAAAACGCCGTGCAGAAGATAGTTGGACTAGGAACCCAATCAAATCAAAAATTGCGAGACAAAAGGTACGCTCGTTCAAGAATGTTTATTTTATAGCCAGCTGATCATTGCGTTTCTACAGATCGAATTCGTTCTCATCCTCGCTACGCTCATCAGCATCCCCACGCAACTCGTCGTCCGCCTCACACGCTTCTTCACGAAGGAGCTCACGGCGTGTTTTCTTGCGCACACCTGTCTTCTTTCCGGGGCGCCTGAGGACAACCCGCTTGCCCAGCGTTGGCGGGATTGCAAGTCCACACTCAAAGTCATCATGCCAAATTTGAAAGCATGTCTTCATCGTACCTCTGTACTCACGTCTTGCTTTTGGGCATAGGTAGCACTTGGCGTCGTCTATAGAGCAGTTATCCCAGTAGAATGTCGTCTGAAACGACTTCTTGTGGTCGCCACGGAGCAACACAAACTTTGCAGGATCTCTGGCGGCGTTTCTGAATTCCAGAGACTGTGACCCAGTCATCAAACTGGATTAGGGAGTGCCCGACGCGTTTTCTTCTGCGCTTCTTGCTTCCTGGTGAAGGTGTAGTCGCCACTCCGACGAAATCCTGTTCTTTCAGCTGCAGAAGCTGACTGTGGAGCACAGCGTACCATTCTCCACGTTTCATCGCCGGTGTGTTCGTCAATTTACAAGCCACCTTGTGGGAGATGTAAGAATTCACCATGACTAGATCCATGAGACCTAAGAACAGGCTCTTGTAGTATTTCGCAAAACGGAAGGACGTCTGGATTGAGAAGGTTTGGAGGCGGAGTTGGTCATGCACGTCCACTCCCCCATCCAATTCTGGTAATCGTTGACTGCCCTCGGGCACGCCACCGTCGTTGGTCCTTCCCCTTTCACGTTGCGATTGATGATGGACGCTGTCATCACGGATCCGGTACACAAGGAGTGGACCGGTTTACGGTCCCACCAGTGGAAGGCAATCATGCTTGGCACAGTGAGCGAGCGTGAAAACGTGAATGAGCCTCGGGGGATACTTCTTGGCCGGGTCTTCCGTTGCTCCACCACGTTGCGGTCATATCCAAGTCGCCCTGTCATTATTATCCCCACGACGTACACCTGCATCGATAGCAGCTCTATAGCCAACGGAAGACGAGTAGAAACGATCAATCGTGACCGCGTGAAAAGCTTGGCGGTCATTAGCGAGCACGACCTTGAGATTGCGAACCACTGCTGCAGCTCCAGTCTTATGGTCAAATGCGTCGGCCTGATCTTCGCGAGCCTTTATTTTGCCAACGTAAATCTCGAATCTCCAATGTTACGACAAAGCAAAACGAGGTCAGTCTCAATGTCGTAACTTACTGCATTCAATAAACAACAACAAAAACGAATCTCACCTGTGGCAGTACGCAGTCTTGCTGTCACATGTCATAAACATTTTTGAGCTGTACCTGTGTGGCTTATCCGGCATGAACATTCTGGTGGTGTTTCGCCTTGATGTCGCTGGTAAAACCCCCTCATCGAATGGAAATACTGCTGGCAGCGTCCAACCGGCGAGAAAACGCTCTTGTATCTTTTCAACAACTGGGCGAAGCTTTCTCAACTTGTCACGTGTCGGGTGGGCTTCATTGTCCGCAAAATGCAAGTCACGTAAAATATCTTGACATCGATTCCGAGCCATATACCTGCCAAAGGTCCCGGTGGGAACAGCGCCGTCTTCTGTCATAGACCAATGCTGAGCAAACCGACGTCGTGGTGGGCGCAACATGTGCGCTACCAGCAGACCGATCACGTGGAGAAGCTCGTGCGTTGCATAAGCTGGCTTCATTCGAAGTCGACGTCGTATTTGCTTCACTGTTTCCGTTGGCGTCCCTCGTCTCCCGGTCTGCATCGCTCGAATCCGCTCAGCTCTGGGGAGAATCTGCTGGGCGCAGTAACGATTGGTTTCTTCACAGATGTTGATCCACATAGACTTTGGAGTAAAGAAGAAGAAGGTTTCGAGCGGCGAATGACAGCGGCTCTGTAGTTCAGCGACTGGTGCCGCTTCTTCACCGGTAAGACCCGCGTATGCGTCCGCGAATTCAAAGTTTGACGAGGGCTCCGTCCAGCTCATTGTTCGGAGTACTTCTTGTCTTCTTGCGACGACTTCTCGCGTTAGTTCTGCATCGTCTCCAATACTTAGCGAAGCAAGGAATGCCTCATCCAATTCAAGTGCATCCGTGTCTGAGATGACGTCATCATCTTCGTCCATACGGCGGGGCCCTGCACGATCGTCGTCATTGTCAGAAATCACATCTCCATCGCTTTCTCCTGAGCTCAACTGCTCGTAATCACTCGGACACTCGTTCTGCTCCACACAATTCACGTCCGGCTTGAACTGGCCCGCGGGCGAAGTTTGCCTGGCTACAGGTACATCTGAATCCACACGCTCGGCTCCAAAAGCGCCTGACAAGTGCTGCAATTGACTTACCCCATTCAGTATATCCGGCTCAGAAACGTCATCTTGCGCAAGGTCAAACGCACGAGCTACTGCTCCCTGGGATAACGCCACTTCACTCGGTGTTGGAGAGCCAAACGTTGCATCCATAGTGCGTTGGGACAACTCCACACTGGTGTTGATCTTCGACGCCCGCACCAAGTCCTCAGTCATCTCTCCATCTTCATTATCTTGCTCTTCATGCTGTCCCTCATCTTCGCTGTGACTCTGGCCCTCGTCTTTGTGGCCGTTTCCGCCCGCTTCATCCTGCAATAAGCACTAGCTTTAGTCGTACTTCCCCCTTCAATATCACAAACAAACAGCTCACCTCAGCTACAAGCAATCCGGCTTCGATGACTTACGCCACTACGGCAGCCTCGCCAACGAAAATGTCGACTCCAACCGTGCCATCTGCCGAAGCTCCAGGCTTCATATACTTCCAGTCGGTCTCGAGGCCTTTGGGACGTCTGGAATCCCATCCCGCCTCTCGTAGTTGCCTCCAGAGATGGCGAAAGTCGACGTCGTGTGGAGTTGGGGCAGGTTTCTGGCGTCCAGTAGATCTGATGCGCGCCATCGGGGATATTCTGGAATGATGAATGATCAGTTGCGAAACGGAAGCCACACCTTTACAAAACCTAACCCTGTCTGATTTCTGCAATTGCCCGTGTGACCTCTAGCAGCTTATTCTTTGGGCAAGAAAAAAGTGACTTCATTAAAGTATTGACTTTCTTTTTCCGAGCCATTTTCTATTGTTCGACGATTTTTCGTCGTAACTTACGACGAACGATTTCGCAAGGTCGTAAGTTACTACGTTGGGAACCAAGGGGTTAATAGTAAGCTGAAGACATGAGGTTGCAACAAATACTATCTATGTTTGTCGATCAGATTCATATTCTTGATTTCGTTGCCACAAATCAGCTGAGTGACACTGTCTTGATGGAAGCAATGTCCAAACTGTTTGGTCCCCGGCAAGACGTTACCGTAGTTGACCCATTAATATGGGACGTCGTGGAGAGGGCAACTCGCTGTGCCAACTGAACAGCTGAGAAGCTTATTTACCGGAATCTTTGACCAAAAAATGCTGTTTCCTGTAAATTGCAGTGGTACACACTGGTGTGAACTCATGGTTTGAAAGGAAGGAAGTCAAGATTTATGAATGCAGGCTAGCTACACTACGACTCTTCGAGCATTGGCACATCAATTAGTGCCGCATCTTCCACCATTGGAGGGCGCTACAGAGTTGACGGACACGTTTCTGAGATGGGAGTGCAAATCGATAGCTACAATTGCGGAGTCTACGTCCTACTTGCGTTCAAAATGTATTGCGGCGCGGAAATTGCCGGAGAATTGAGCAAAAAGACGCTGCTATACCTGGGCTACCGCTATATGAAGATGTGTTTGTGATTCTAATGGGTCAATATATTCCCTATTCACGTTGTTGCATAGTGCTAGATGTCTTTCACCACTGCTAAGGAACCGTCGAATAGAGCAACCCATGGTTGTAGTGATGTATGTCAGCAGAATTCACTAAATTTGGCATCCGGAATATACAATATATACGCACCATACCGTAAAAATTCCCACCGAGTCGGACCGATTCCAACCGGAACCGGTTTTGCAAAAATTCACTTTTGTGACATAATGAACTTAAATAGTGACTTGTGGACAGTTGAGGGTGGCTGGACCTGGAAGTCGTTGTTGCTGGTATCGGTGGTCATTGTTGCTGGGCGTCTCGCTGGTCGTTGGTGCTAGCCTCGCTGGTCGTTGTTGCTCGTATCGGTGGTCATTGTTGCTGGGCGTCTCGCTGGTCGTTGTTCGTTGGTGCTAGCCTCGC
>NW_008649035.1:411060-417232 GCF_000247585.1 Phytophthora nicotianae INRA-310
GTCTCGCTGGTCGCTGTGTCTGGGCGTCTCGCTGGTCGTTGTTGCCGGTTGCTGGGAGACACGCCGGCGGCACTTCGGGGTTTGTTAACCAGTGGCGGTGCCTTCAGGGAGAAGGGAGCAGTTTCGACTGCTGGCAGGTTCAACTCCTGCCATCGTCTTTGATTTAATGAGCTGGTGCTGGTAGTTCCGTGGCGCTGGCGGTGGACTTGGTGCTGGAGGTTGATGTGGTGCTGGAGGCTGACGTGGTGCTTGAGCGGCGAACTTGCTTAAGTAGATGGACTACGTCGGATGAAGGCAGGAAGGGCAGAGGAAGGCGTAGGATCAATGATGCTCCCATTGTCGAAGAGTACGTGATAGTTGGCAATGTGGTCGTCCAGCTTTCCGGATTTGTGGAGCTTCCGAAGAGCTTTCACTGCTGTACCTGCCGCAACAGCCGAAGATCCGTTCGCCATTAAGAAAGCAAGCGCGTTTGCTTGTGCCGTCACACCAAGTGCGAGCACCTCACTTTTGTATGCGGGAGATGCTGTGTCGAGGACAAAGCCGTCAGGTAAGAGCACCATCATGTACCCTACGGAGTATCTGAACTCATAAAGTGTTGTCTTCTTTATAGATTGAGTGGCATACACGCGAGGTTCGGACGTAAACCACTCATACCAGACGGCCGACAGCGACTGCGACCCTTTCTTCTTGGATCGAACCGCTTGTGGAGACTGCAGTGGCGCGAGTGTGGATATAGGTGCGTTAGCATGTGCAGCTAAATTCCCTGTACTTGGTCAAACGTTGGACGTTGCTGTGTCTGTCTGAGGCCGCAAATGCGCTTCCAGTGCTAACAACCTTTCCTCTAGACGTTTGTTTTGTAGGATAAGTACACTAATCTGATCAGACTGGCGCTTGACCAGATCCAATACCGCTGAAGTTTCGCTGGCGTTCGTGATGGAAGGCGTTGTGTCTGCAGCTGGAGCGAAGACGCAATTGATTGTTGCACTCCAAGCCAGCAATTCAGCCTCACTTATAGCTTGCACAGCCATGACCTCCCGCATTCGGACGATAAATGCACTGGTGTCTGAAAGCACAAGCATATCGGGATAGTGCATGATTAGAGTGGCGGCCAGGACTTCCGCGACTTCTACGTCCAAGTTTAAAGAGGAGTCTGAGAAAGCGGACGTGTTGGTGAAGAGCTGAGTCTGGAGCTGCTGAGCCCGTGCAAGAATAGGCTGTTCAAGTACGTGCAAGGACGGCAGTCGAGCACGTTCCTTGGGGTTCCATCCGCTCAAGACACGAGCGACCTTCTGGTCTGCCTGGGTTGTGCCCAACATATAACCGAAGGCTTTGTTAACCCGGTCAAGTTGCCAGCCACCACGCTCGATGATCCAGTTCTCTGCTAGACTTCCGTCATTGGCGTGCATTGCAGCACCACGACGGAACGAGTGCGAGGTAAGTCCCGGTGTAAGTCTAATCTGCATCTCTTCGGCTGATGTTTTGACTCTAACCAGTAATCTGTTCACGTAGGCTTGGGCACCTGGTACGGCTCGATTGGTCTTCAACTTCGAGGTGTCCTGCAACGATACAGGGCCATCGTCGGCCTCTAGCAGTTCTAAGAGGCTGAGCTCCTCTACATCACTGGATACCGCAGGATTACGTCTTGTAGTCAGGAATTGTGGAAACAGGCGCTTGTTTGGAGCCTTTTGCATTACGAGAGCAGCTGCTAAAGAGAAAAGCGGGCAGGTTAGGAAATTTGTTGGATCCTTGAACAAGGAAATGCCTTGCAACAAAGCTGTTTTAACTCTCTTGAAGCGGATAAAGAGCACACCACCTAGTACAACAACATTAGGACAACAGATTCAGTAAAGTTATAAGAACTCCACCGTACCAGGAAGAATTGAAAGTTGTTTTTTTCTCAAGTTGCTCTGCATCGGAGCTTCGGCCGTACAGGTACCACAACATAACCAATAAGGAGGCATCAAGATAGATATCTTCTGCACCAGAAGTATACAGTAGTCGCACGATGCTTTCTAAGTCTTGCTTAGAGCAAGGGGGCGCTTTCTTTTCAAAAACACCGTCTTCGCGATTGCTGCAAACTTTCCCTAGACTTGATAGAATTTTTTGTAGCTGCGGCTTCACTACCTGACCTTGTTGGGGATACATGTCTAACAACCAGTACTTCACGTTTCCAAAATACGCCAGACACGTATTCGTCGATCGCGATTTGTCTGTTGATCTTGCTAGAGAATACGCATACTTATCTAATATCACTCGTAGCACCTTACCAGTCTTGTCGGCATCGATAAGGTGATGAGCCGCGTCTAGTGTAATGCTTTCCGAAGCCAGAAATGTAGAGAACGAGTTGATTGCCGTCACCCTGGCCTTCTTGCTGCTTGCGGGAGCTAACGACGCGATGGACATGACTACAGTTCTGCTGATTGAGTATTCTTGTGATATCACGACAACCGACAAATTGGTTGGAAACCTCATGGTATTTTTAGAATATGCATTAATATACATATTTGTATGGAATATAAAATATCTTGAAAACATTCCAACCCAATATGGTTGGAATAGTTGGAATTTTTCCTAAGCCCAACCATTGGCTGTAATTATTCAATAATCTGTTTTCATTGGCTCGCAGGAGATGTAAGAATTATACAGAGTTGGAATAGAGTGGATATTATACCATACAAAGATAACCGATGTCTGGCTCTTTGCTTCGGTCGGGCGCAGTAGGTCAAATGCACCAGTCTAGTAATTACATCCCAAAACGATTTTCTTCTGGAATATGCAAATTTGTTTGTGCCTCGCTCAGCAGGTGTGAATTCCTTAGCCGCTTTCAATCCGCTGTTACCGAACTGATACTCGTGCCACAGTTCGTATAGGTCCTTAGGCCTCTCGGAGAGACAAGCAACGACCGGTCGCGCGCGAGATTGAGAGCTTGCAGGATCTGTGGCTGGCCGCAGCGCTCCACTGGAAGGCATAATTTGGCGAGCGGTTGGCTGCATGGCCAGTCGCTTCAACACGGCAAGAACCTTTTGTAGCTCTCGCAGCAATTCACTTCTGGCTCGTTGAATCTCATTCGTAGTCTCTATCATGTATCGTCGACTTGATGTAATTTTAGCCGGTAAAGCAGCTAGTTTACGTTGATTGTCGTGCTCACCAGAACGTCCAGTCACGGTTCGACGAGAAGACGAAGTAATACTACCATTTTTGGCCCCACCGTTTTGATGATTGTCGACAACTGCGAGGTTGAGATGCGAGCCATCGCCCAAGACATACAATTCTTCTCTGCGAATTGGATTCAAATCTGAACTTCCACCAGCATTTTTATAAGCCCGTAAAATTCTTTTTTTTTTTTTCAGATTTGCAGGAAGCAAACAATAGTTAAAACGGGAATCCGGTGTCAACGCTACCCACAATAATGTTTGTGCCAATGTCTTGGCAATTGGATCACCCATGGCCTGCTTGATAGTAGGCGTAATTTCGTCGACGAGAAAACTTGGTGTAACACATCTCATTCCGTCTTTTAGGGAGTAAAAGCGAGGACCAGTAGGTTAGGCGTCTGGGTAGGGCTGCGTGTTGTCGATGTACGCATCAACCACGCCCTTACGTGTTCTCAACCGCCCTCGACGATTCACAAAGCCTTTCGAAACACCACTACGAGTTGCATAAGTAACGGCACCTTTACGAAAGCTATGAGTACCCAGGTTTCAAGTGTTCAGATTCTTAAATTCCGAATTTTGAAATGTTTCGCTTAAAACCCGTCTTACACCACGATCGTCGTCTTTTGGGTTGCCAAAAACAAATGCAGAACTCATTAAATTTGTAGCAGACTCGGTGTAAATAGCAAGATTGAGTAGGGGGGCACATTCTTGGATCCATGCTGCCAACAATAATCTGCTCAGGTGCATCTCTTTCTCCAGAAATATTCTTCGACCACCGCATCTAACATACCATTTAAATGGGTATTGAGAGTTGTAACTGAAGTTACTAAATTGAAGCTTCATCATGTCGTCGATTCGTGCTATAATATGCCACTGGAGCGTCAAAACACTGCCAATCATGAGGCTGGAGCTGGTTCGTGATCTCGACGATCTTATTAGCTCTAGAACGCTAATAAATTCACAGAGCGATGTGCTTTTGACTCGACACCTTCCCAGCGGACTTCAAGCGTTTCACTCACTTGATTAGTTTGTTGACATCATCTGAGCGTGTTGGGTTACCTTGCTTTGCCACTGGATCCCACGTCTTGTTTAGCCGTGGCATGAACGCTGATACGGCCTTTTTAGCGATACTTGATCTTACATGTATGGGTCTGATGTCTTCGTTCGGTTCTGGGTCTCCGTACGCCCTCTTGTTCATCCAGTGACACACGAGGGTGGGTGTGATACTGAGGAGCTTCTCTGCGGTGAAGGAATGCGAGGCGTCGTATGTCTTGTCGTCCTTAAACGACATGAGCTTCACGAGCTCTGCTCTGTAGCGACTGGTGCTGATAGCGGTGGGTTCTGTTGTGCGCCGTTCCATCACACGCTCTAAACCGTAGGGTTTGCAACCTTACTTAGTTTTACTATAGATAGTCTGACTTTCAATTTGTATGAGAGGGTTGCCAAGCGCTGCCGTTCATGCTACGGTGCCTGCAACGAAGGTTGAAAAAGGCACCTCATTTTTATGCATGGTACCAGCCTCAAATCCGGTCAATATGGACCATCTAGCCAATTAAAACTCGCAATTCACAGAAATACAACTTTGGGTGCAAATTGCCGATAATGTGAGAGTATTCTACATATTTTCTAGTATTGGAAGAATGAAGAAGGAATAATAAGTTATGCCGTACGAAAAAAGAAACAATAGCTATTGTATTGATTCTATTTTTTCCAACCTCTGATTTCAGGAACTAAATGATGACCGAAAATCGTAGTATTTCAGAATTTTTCAATGTGTGTTCAAATGATTATGCTGCACAGGTTTTTACCGAAGCACTTAAGCCTCAAGGTGCTACACAATTTTAACAGGGTCTCTCGTGGCAGGTTAGAAGCACTTGCGGTGGACGATCGAGGGTCCAGCCTCGTCATACTCAGCCTTCGAGATCCACATCTGCTGGAACGTCGACAGTGATGACAGGATAGATCCACCGATCCAGACCGAATATTTGCGCTCAGGCGGAGCGACAACCTTGACCTTCATCGTGGACGGAGCCAAAGCTGTCAGCTCTTTGGTCAAGCGCTCACCGATTCCAGGATACATCGTGGTACCACCCGACAGCACGATGTTGCAGTACAAGTCCTTACGGATATCGATATCACACTTCATGATAGTCTGGAAGGTACACTCGTGGACACCCAAAGCCTCTTTGCCAATGAGGCCAGGCTGAAATAGTACCTCAGGGGTACGGAATCGCTCGTTTCCGATGACGATGACATTACCGTCCGGCAGCTCGTAGCTCTTCTCCAGACCCGATGACTCCACAGCAGTTCTCATCTCCTGGTCGAAATCCACAGCCACGTACGTCAGTTTCTCTTTGATGTCGCGCACAATTTCACGCTCAGCCGTGGTGGTGAACGAGTATCCACGCTCTGTCAAAATCTTCATCATGTAGTCCGTCAGATCGCGGCCAGCCAGGTCCAGGCGCTTGATGGCACTCGGAATGGCGTAGCCCTCGTAAATAGGAACGGTGTGGGAAACACCGTCACCCGAGTCGAGAACGCAGCCTGTAGTACGGCCTGAAGCATATAGGGACAGCACAGCCTGGATATTCACGTACATGGCGGGTACGTTGAACGTCTCGAACATAATCTGAGTCATGCGTTCGCGGTTGGCCTTGGGGTTAAGCGGTGCTTCCGTCAGTAGTACGGGGTGCTCTTCAGGAGCCACTCGCAGCTCATTGTAGAACGTGTGATGCCAAATCTTCTCCATGTCATCCCAGTTCGTCACGATGCCGTGCTCGATAGGGTACTTCAGCGTCAACACACCGCGCTTGGACTGCGCCTCGTCACCGACGTAGGCGTCTTTCTGATCCATGCCGACCATAATGCCCATATGCTTGGGGCGACCCACGATCGATGGGAATACGGCGCGCGGAGCATCGTCGCCGGCGAAACCAGCCTTGCACATACCGGAGCCGTTGTCCACGACAAGAGCTTGAACGTCTTCTTCGGCCATTTTGTCTTGGATCTTCTGCCTAACA
>NW_008649035.1:418047-420263 GCF_000247585.1 Phytophthora nicotianae INRA-310
CATCATGCAGCCTGCATGTACTTTGAGGTAAATCTCCGTGAACATGAGATACGCAAACCTCCCGGATATTAACGTTTTCGCCCGAATATAAGCCCCCTCATGAAAAAGTCATTTTTTAAAAATCTAAAATTATTATGATCCATACACACTGCTAATTATTTTTTCTGACTTGCGGAAATAGCAGGAAACTTTGAGCATTTCGTTCACTACTAATGACTGAAGTAATATAAGACCAGATTGTAATACATTATTGTATAATATCCTCAATCAATCGACAGTACCGTAGAAGGCCATGCGAAATTGTACTCTCTTGCGAACCGAGATAATCAGGGATTTGGTCGGTCGGTTGAAAATTTTCGAAAGTTGCGGGTAACGCGGCCAATGCCACTCCATAAATACTCTTGATGATGTCAAATTAAAACAGTAAATTCAGTGCTACGTTAAAAAAAATACTGCTGTCACAACATTTTTTATACAGCAAAAACGCTTTTATCACATGTACATTAACAGAAGTAGCTTACAGTGGACCGGAAGAAAGACAACTAAAAGGATAATGAAGACATTGCGAAATGGCTATAGAACAGTATCTTTTATGATTATTTGGAAATTCAGATCAAGAACTTTCCAAGGACAAATAATTCAAACACTGTCCTTGAAAAGCTCTTGATGTTATTTTTATGGCCAATAATCGTGCGCCAAATGCGTAATTCAAATCTGAAAAGTGCCGAGAAGGACGGAGGTCATGAAGATAGGTTGTTGTAAAATGTATAACCATTTTTTTTAACTTGATTAAGTATAAGTTCTTATTTTTTTAATAGCATCTTGTGTTTCTTTAATTTCGGTCAGTGACCAGTGCGATTACTGGTCAGCCGTTACATATTGTCATCATGTTTCATCACATTCAAGTTCGCTCACCACCACTTTGTTAAGCCGTCTTCAGTAGTTTTATTGACAGTCAACATCCTTGGCTCCGAAGTTTTGTCGAAACTACGGAGTTGCTGTTGGCCATTGGAATATTATATAATATTATTAACACTGATATTAACTTCCGAGCCAGCGAGGCATGCTGCAAATAACAATCAAACTAACTTGATTTATGGATGACTTTTTGTGTGGTCTAGCTTTAGATTCACGAAAAAGATTAGTCGTTGTTTTAGAAACTCTATTTATAAGCCAAAGTTGATGCAAAGCACTATACACATACCGAAATAAAACCAAGTGTCCGTCCATTGTAAAATACTTGCGTCGGAGCTATTGGAGTGTCACAGGTAAACCTTGCATATGTCTGATGGCATCAGACATATCCAAGAACTGTTATCAGTGATGCATTGTCAGATACTTCCCTACAACCCAAAACCCCAGCGACAAGGCTAAGCCCGACTGCTTCTTCCCCAGCTTGTAGGCCTGAACAAGCGCTTACCTGCACACTGTCCTGCTCCTTCACGAGCCAATCGGTAAGTAGCTACCTCTTCTCTTTCGAAGCGGGATGCTTTTCTTATTTGTTACGTGTGCTAGTGCGACAATGGGTCTGCCATTGCCCGACAAACTGCAAGGTCAGCTCCACGTTAATTTTGGGCAGTCATACACGAATAGTAGAACGACGTATGATCCTCCCATTACCGTTGATTCCTCACACAATGATGGATTCGGCAAGTAAATGTCGATTTCAGCGGGAACGCTCACTCTGGCTCGCATTGTCAAGATTTTGCGTTAAGGCCGAGGTGAAAACGAAGAGCACGGCATATAGTAGCCGTCGAAACGTTTAGTAGTGACGGAAATGTAGACTGGATAGAGACTTGAAGCTCTTCAATATAGAAGCATGAGTGCCCCTCTACGACAGTTCAGACGTTCACAAATATTCAAACATCTGGAAGGATCTGCACACATACAGGATTTGCCCGTTTTCATCCGTAATCAATGTTTGCTGGCAGCTGATTGGCAATCAATGATTGCTGGTAGCAAATTGCTGCTGTGTTTTGGTAATACTAGGTCGCTTGCCCAGTTGACTGAAAAATTAGCATACCTGGATAACCCACCGCGAACATATTGCGACCCGCTGGAAATGTGGATAGATGTCGGGACACACGAACATCCGGCAAATACACTGTTTATCGCAATTCGTCCCGTCGGATTTCGATTCCGAAGGCTAATCTAAATCCGACTGCGATTTGATGAATCTCTCCCTAAATCGTGAGGTTCTTGGCGAGAAACTAGTG
>NW_008649035.1:423218-425044 GCF_000247585.1 Phytophthora nicotianae INRA-310
ACCAGTCCTGTCGTGTCAAAGACGGTGTGAACTTTTACCCGCAACAGATTCACTTGGCGTTCGCAGGAGCGAAAGTCGGCACGGCTATGACAGTGTCGTGGGCAACATTCGAGGACGTGAGCGATAGTTCCGTCTGGGTCGGGAGCTCAGAGGATTCGCTGGAATTGGTCGATACACCTGTATCTAGTGATAGCTACTACAGCGACGATGAGTACAATTTGTTCCACCACCACGCGACGATTACAGGTCTTAAACCGCGTACTAAATATTTCTACAAGGTCGGCAGCAGAGGCGACGAGAAGTACACAAGCGATGTAAGTTCATTCATCACAGCACGACCTGCAACGGACGATAGTTCTTTCAACGTGTTGATCTACGGCGATCTCGGGGACGGCGAGAACTCGGTTGATACCATCGCTGCCGTCAACAAGCTGACGTCCGATGACATCGATCTTCTCTACCATATCGGCGACATCTCGTACGCTGACAACGACTTCTTGGAGGTGAAACAAGCTGCTGGTTTCTTCTATGAAGAAGTTTACAACAAGTGGATGAACTCGTTGATGCCTCTGATGAGTAGTGTCCCGTACATGGTTTTGGTTGGGAACCACGAGGCCGAATGCCACTCACCGAGGTGTCAAGCCTCTCGCACGAAGAGCAAAGCGTTGGGAAACTATACGGCGTATAACACACGGTTCAAAATGCCATACGAGGAGAGTGGTGGGACATTGAACATGTGGCATTCCTTTGACCATGGTCCAATTCACTTTACTTCGGTATCGTCAGAGTCCGATTATCCAGATGCACCAGCGAACGTATTTACTGCATGGACCGATAATGGTAAATTTGGCGACCAATTGAGTTGGATCGAAGCAGATCTCAAGAAGGCAGAAGCCAACCGAGCGAATGTACCGTGGATTTTCGTTGGCATGCACCGTCCGATCTATAGCGTCCTCAATTCTGAAAACGACGTTCCCATCGACCACACTGCAAAGATTCAGGCAGCATTTGAAGATCTATTACTCAAATACAAGGTTGACGTGGTGCTGACAGGCCACAAGCACTACTATGAACGGCATTTGCCGATCGCGAATAACAAGGCTATACTGGACGGCGTTTCTAAAGACTACAAGGTGTACGACAACCCTCAAGCCCCGGTACATATCCTAACGGGTGGAGCTGGTCAGTCCGAGGGACTATCCTTCTCACCGACGCACACTGCGTCGTGGAACGCCGTGTCGGACTATGAACATTTTGGGTACTCGATGTTGAAGGCGAATCGCACGACGCTGGTATGGGAGTATATTTTGAGCTCGGGCCAGACCGTTCAAGATGAATTTGTGATGCACAAGACCGACCCAACCCAGTCCGACGTTACTAGTAGCTAGCAGCCTTCAATGGTGCGTTAGATTGCACTTATTCGCTTGTATTATTCCAATAGAACACACTATCTGAATACCTAGAGTTCCGAACCACTTATTAGATCGATTTAAAACCATGAAGAAATCAAGAACATGAAAGCCTAACGGTAGCAGGAGAAAGAGGGGGCCATTAAGACATTTTTTCGTCGACAGCGTTGTACTTAATTTAGTACTCTGTTATCGTTAAGTTAGCGGAGGAAAATACGTATCAGATGATTTAAGACAGTGGTGACCTTCACTATTATACCTCGGCCTCATATTATATCAAGTTCATATTCCTTTCGTTTGTTGTGATAATCAACAAAAGACGGTGAGTAGTCCGTAATGTACGGATATCGCATGCATTTGCCTAGTTGGTTGGATATCCAGCTCAGAAAGCATGTTAAGACGCCCTGAACCAGTTTT
>NW_008649035.1:429537-431542 GCF_000247585.1 Phytophthora nicotianae INRA-310
GACCGGTTCGGGCGCCGACTGTACGATTGCGCAAGCAGGGACGGCAACGGATGGTTGCCGGAAGATATTGCAGGAAGACAGTAGTAACTGTCAATATCACTTTCCATATTTTCACAGATTCGCTACAATCTAAAACCAGGGACTCCACGTCCTCACCTTGAGAGCAGAGTTGAATCACAAGACACTGCTGCGCTGGTTCCAGGTACCGATGGTTCTGGAGCCAAAGCTTCCTTTCCTTTGCTCCGCTCGGGCCTGAGTTGTTCCGCGCCTTTCGCATCCTGATGTCTTGCAAGCGGCCACGATCCAGATTACTCCAATGAGTGACTTCAAGATGTCACCGTTGGAAGCTGCAGACCACAACTCGGAGACAGACTACACAAGTCAGTCAACACTGAGCGAGAACTGGAACCTTGGCTCTCCGGCCCCTTCATACTCCAGCACTGGTACTCTGCCTTACGGAGCCCAGCCTTCACAGGAAGATGTAGTCGGGGCTCCATCCAGAGCTCCGACAATATAAATTGTATATGGATTGCTGGGGCGAACCTCCGCACAATCAATATTGTTACAATTACAATATTCCACTCAAACAATTGCAATTCCCAGATATAATTGTACATCGTTATGTTAAATCTACCACGGGGCTGAACACAGTACAGTACTAAAAATTAACGCAGCCTTCGTGTTCTGAGTGGGCAGGGAAGAGACTTCGATTTCATTCTCCAATCTACCCACCTCATCCAATACCTCTACCGAGCTTCAAAGTTAGCCAGCATGTCGATGTCAATCACGTCTCAAGGCCCGAAACTGAAGTCCAAGGTGATCGTGTAGATGATGTTCAGAGATCCAGAGCCTCGTGGACAGACATATAAAGCCTGCAACCTCTTCATTAGACAGGTCAAGACAGCTGGATACACCAATTTGATAAACCACCTAGCGTCAAAACACTCCGGCTACGAAGACGTTGTTCGGCAATGCATGCGTGACAAGCGGAGCGTTTCAATGGACATGTTCGTGGACCAGGACGCCCTGTCGACTCACCAGTGGATGAATCTTGTTGTAAACAAAAACTTCTCGTTCACGGCTGTAGATGATGGCGTTGTGAGATCGGCGATAAAGTGCTCGAATCGCAAGCAGATGAATGCCCAGGACGCCACATAACCATGGAGACCAACTCAGAGCCTCGACCGAAACGAAGACGAACGACTCAAGAATTCCAGAATGCAGTTACCGGACGAGCGACCGCTAGAGAGAAATCACGCTAGAAGTACATGGATCTTTCTTGGATACCAGCTACGTCTGTCGAAGTAGAATGGCTCTTCTCAAAGATGAAATGCATGCTGGGTTATCTTAGGAAGAGTATGAGCAAAAAGACACTAGAGGTAATCCTGTTCTTACGTATGAACTGGGATCTCGTAACGAATGAGATCACAACCAAGGCAGTCCGGAACGCCAGAGAGGAGGACATCGTAGATGAAGAAGAATGCGATGTAATAGAATAGCGTCGATTTTTTTTCCTATACAATATTGAGCAATTTCCAGTGGAGATTGACGAGGCCTTGACAATCAATATTGTTCTCCTACAATATTGACAATTGTACAATTTCAATGTTTTTTTTTACCGAGCCCTGGGCTCCATCCTCTCCACCTCGGACCAAGTTTCCTCAAGAAGCCGATGGGGCAGTTCCACGATCCCCACGTCGAGTCGTGGCAGTAGCCCCGCGTCGCTATCTCTACGTCGGGCGTCAAAAGGTGGACATGTGGTACAAAGAGTGCTTCGAGTCTGACGGCTACGACTCCGACGCAATCGAGCAGATTGCGACTCCACCCCGTCGAACTGATCGAGTAAATGCGGGTGCATCAACGAGTCCTTCTCCAGTGGAATTAACTATCTTCGATTCGCCTGGATTCGTCATTTCGGGGGATACTGCGGTCCACTCTTCGCAGGATGAATGGCGCCTAAACTATTGGCTCATAGAAATCAAGTTTCTCAAGGTCCAGTACAACC
>NW_008649035.1:433707-435501 GCF_000247585.1 Phytophthora nicotianae INRA-310
GCATATACATGCCATAATCGGCGGCCCTGTCTGCACTTCGCTGAACTGTTCATTCGCGGGCTCGTGTAGAAACACTCTCATGGAAAATCCTCATCTACTAATACGCCGGAACGTGCAAACTGGTACGCGAGGCCTCGTTGCGACGACAGCTATTCCTGCGGGAGAAATTCTGGGGGAATACTTAGGGCACCTCCAGCTTATTGGAGCTCCTTCGAAGTTCGAGCCGGTCAATGAAGGCTACCGTCTGCGGCTCAAGACGAAGACGTCGAGCAATAAATACGCCGGTATCGATGCTCTTTACAGCGGGGGTAAGCTGCGCCTCCTCAACCACTCATGCAACCCCACTGCGAGATTCCACGAGGTCCAGACCGGGAGGGAGCTGACAGTGGTGGCTGTCACGGCACGCGATGTTTTCCCCGGTGAGGAGGTAACCGTCAGCTACGGAGACCGATTGTGGTTTGTGTGTAAGTGAGGGTGGCAGGGGTGTCAGCATCGAGACCTTCAAGACGTTCCGGCCGCCACACCACTACAATAAGGACCCTTTGCAGATGCGGCGAAGGACGATCTAGGATCGATCCCCAACTAATTGTTTTCTTCCTGCACTTGGAAGTGTATTGCGACCTGCTAGTTTGAGTTTTTTTTCCTTCTTTGCAGTTGTCAATAATGAAAATCAATGGTTTTTCATTTGTCTAAAACATTCTGGGCGGTCGACTTCATTTTCTATCGTGCAAGCTGAGGATCGGAGTCTCAAGACGCTGTCATGAGTCGGGTACGGCACAAACATTAGAGAGCTGTCCTATCCAATGCACTGACATTTTCCTTGTAGAGGGGCCGCAAAAGTGGCTACCGGAACTTCTCGATCGCTGAGCAGATGCCGTTATGCAGCGTTGTTGGAGACATTCTACCCCTTGGAAGGAACATGTGGGATCAAGTCGCTCTTTGGTATAACTCGCGCCGTCCAAGAGGCACCAGCGAGCGTGATTTCGAAGCCCTGCGCAGGAAATTTCGCAGTTTGTATGGAAAGCCAAAGCCGCCGGGTTACAATGGAGAAATACCCGAGTCGAAGAAGCCGATTGCCTTTGCCCACAAATCCACCGAGAGCTTGAACTCAGCGCCGGACCTTCACTCTACCACGATGGCGTTGATGACGGTGCCGATGATGCAGAGCTGGTGCGCCACGTAGAAGATATAGCGGAGACAGGTACGCGTCCAGCTTCAGCTTAGGAACTCATGAGAGTGTTCCCAATGAAGAGTCAGTGTCGCTCCGTCGGTCGACGAAGTGGTAGCTGAGTCGGAGGAGGATGAGAATGAAGAGATTCGACAAGAGGACACGCAAGACGAGGATTCACCGCCAGATACCGATCTACCCGATGTACCTCCCGCCCGGACCTATACACAAAAATCAACTCAAGCGTCAGTGGCAGCCTCTGTCGAGGACAGTGTTGACGAATGGGTATCTGACAGAGAAGAACGTGCCGATTCTACGAGCACAACAGAAAATGTCCAGACGTTGGGTACTAATCTCGATTTTATTGGTCCCGAGACCCCGATTCCATCGTCGGCCTCACAAGGTCGAGCTGCACCCTTTACGGCGGGGCCTCGTGCTCCGACTTCCCGTGCAAACGCTTCTTCAACGAGAACAAGCGGCCGTCCTCGACGACCGTCTCGCGAGCACATTCCTTCGGAGGCTACCCCTGACGGCCCCGTACTAAACAGAGATCCTGATAATGAGCTTGCCGACTCCAATGAAATGGCCCGGTACCGACTTTCAGCAGCAAGCAATCGACTGGGGGG
>NW_008649035.1:438066-439368 GCF_000247585.1 Phytophthora nicotianae INRA-310
AATAATAGTATATTGTGCAATACCAGTATTATTGTGTGTTCACCTTCTACTTTGGCGCATTTGCATTGGAATCGATGGATGTATGATACATCCATCCACGGCGATTCCTCAGGTTTCTTGATACAATCCAGCGTCAGGTAATGGCGAACTCTTATCAACCTTGCCCACTCCCAGCGGCGCCGCTCGGCAGCAATCTTTCGTCGTAGATCTTCTACAGCCGCAGAGGCTCGGCTTCTCGTCTTCAGCACAGTGTAGAACGCTAACACCGCAGAAACATCTGTGTAATCCATAGTACGTTGTAAGTGGGTCGCTAGACGTTCTTTGTTTCCAAGATGGGAGTTTTGTTGCCAAGTGCACAACTGCAGAAGGATACGTGTACCTGTGTAGCAGTTGCAACTAAGAGGGAGCACAAGATTTCGAATCCTCGATATCTTTAAATATAGATATCTCTTCGACAAATGTTGTCCTTCAGAGATTGTCGCAGTCATCTAAAGCATAATGAATCAAAGTAGATTACGTTGTGTGAGACAAATTACACCGGTCGCAGTTTAATTTTTATAGTAGTTTCGGTGGTCGTTTTTCTTGTTTCAGTCTGGTGATGCTTTTTATCGGGTGCTTGAGGTGTCTAAATTTGTGATAAAAAAAATTGGACAAAATCAGAAGACGGTTATGGAAGGCGCCCATTGGCTACATGTACGATTCGACCATTTCGTCTCTTCCAGCCCGTTAAGTGCAGAGCGACAGCATGACTTTGTGTATTACAACAGAACATGTCGTAACGAATTTTTACGAATAGAAGACCTCCGTCAAATGTTCGATGTTGTTCTAGAATTACAATACCTCCACTCAAGCGCTCAACCAAAACCATTTCAAGGACAACTTACCAGTCCTGATCGACATTCGGAAGCGCTCGGACGCTGTGGAGTATACTCTCTCTCCTGTCTCCTGTAGCTACGGCAGGTGGGGTACTGGATTTTGGAAAGACCGACACAGAATTTATTGTACTGTTACCAGTACATACTAAGTGCGGTTGAACTTAGTTTTTTGAAATTATTGTGTAGTAAATTGCGATTTCGAATCTATCTAGACTCGCTCTACAACTCGTTGACTGCGGCGCGTTGGCTGTTTGGGACGCCTTCTTCCTCTTGTTGGCTGGTACAGCCATACGAAGTCAATTGTCTCCAGTTTAATGTGGTGTAGTGATTTCTAAGTAATCGCTGAAGTGGCTACATTCAAGTTGCTCAAGCCACGAACTCTCGGTCATGCGACAGGGGGTGACCACGGCGCAAGATGGACAAGGAT
>NW_008649035.1:455778-457145 GCF_000247585.1 Phytophthora nicotianae INRA-310
TGGGTCTTCAGATCACGCCCAACGATCGTTTACCGTTCTGGTAGACGTATTGTTGTGGGTTTATCCTACCTACACTAGTAGCTAGAGTTGCCGTGGGAATTACAACACCACATTAATGTCGACCTTCATCTTCCAGGGTAAATGTTTCGCTGGTCCCCATGTTAGTTCTCTGTAGCAAACCCATTGCACTAAATAGAATTCTAAGTTGTGCACCCATCGCTTCGCGTAGAGTAGCTCAATGTCGTAGAGCTCCCCGTTTCGTCCCCGTCGTGCTCGAGTGCCATTAAAAAGACCCGTTTCTCGATGGACTTCCACGTTACTTGTTCTAATTTCTTCGTTGCTTGGCGGTTTTGTTGGGAGGTTGAAGTTTATCTTCAGCTGATAGAAGGAGCCGTCTATCTTGCGCTTGAAGTTCCTGACATGTTTCTTGCGCTTGTTGTGTGGCGGCATCGTGCCAATTGCCAAGTGACTACTGCGGTGCGCATTATAAGAGATCACGACCATCAGAACTCTAATATTAGAAAAAACAATGTCAGTTTTTGCAAAATGATTTTTGTTTGAGATAATTTCAATGAGATGTAAAATTTGCTTTATATAAGAATTAATCAGGTGGCTACCTTCGAGGCGACACAGGAGAGAATTAACTTGTCCTCCAATTCTGCGAATTCTTCCTTCTTCTTTTTTTTAAGGAATCTACATTTGAAATAAGCGACTACAAAACTATCGGATTAAAAAGTTTTTTGTTCACCAAACATGCTCAAAAGGTGCAAAAAAAGGAATATATTAGCAATATTGGAGCAACATTTGGAAATACGAAAAATGCAAATCTCAAATATCATAATGACAACTCAAAGCTACCGTTTAAAGAGAGTTCCGAGCCCGACGACGCTTGTGCTTAGGCTTTGGGCCTGGCTTCATACCACGCTTTCATTTTCGTTCTTCGTCTATCTGAAATAGAGGGACTAGAAGGGAAGTATCCGTACGTCTTTAGGCCAAGGTCGAAAGTGAAAATTGTAGGTTGTGCTGAAAGACTTGATCGACATCTTGTCCGCGTCGTATAGATCAACTAGGCGGCACCCGTCTTGGATAGCAGCGCAAATAGAGTGGATGCAGGGAAATACTTGATCCTGCCAATTGCCGCAGGTGCACTATTTAGCAGGAAGATCAACCAATCTCCAAGTATGTATGTGCCCTTGCTGATTTAGAGGTCCGAGGTGCTGGACTGAGTAAGCGCCTTCCATCAGAGGAACAAACTGGCACATTGTGGCGGCAGTCGTTCTATCCCTGATCTGCGCTGCCAAAACAGGTACCAAACTCGAATCAGCGTTGTTACGTGCCCAATTTGCTGCCATTTGGCGCTTCTCGGA
>NW_008649036.1:0-1046 GCF_000247585.1 Phytophthora nicotianae INRA-310
TAGATCTCGCATCTCTTGCTTGGTAGGAGTACGCAACAACGGTGGGAGAACTAGTCGCTCTAGTAACTCAACTGACGTCCACGTGTGCATTATCAGTAGTACCACATCGACTAGAATCATCACATTGTAGAGGAATCCGGAACAGCTCAAGTTCAACGCTGTGGACACCTCTAGTCGACCTCGAACGCCCGAAGAGGAGGGTAGATACTTATAGCTTCGGACCGCATTCTGACGGAAAATGAAGCGCATGCCCAGCACGTCGACTTCGTCCGCTGTAAGTCGGGCCTTGTCGGTTTGTAACGCAGCGAAACCCGTCGCGACGTGTCCGACAAAGGCTGCACTTTTGCCTGGAACATCCGGACTAGCACAGCCAAAGATCCACCTCAAAGACTCCTGTTCTGGCTGCTGGTCGATCTCAACTCCTCCAACGCAAACCACTCTGCTAAGCGGGACGCTCTTGCCGATTAAATCAAGAAGAGCTCGTAGTTCACGCTCAGCCCCGGACATTGGCGGGGCCATCATAGCGCTACTCACTTGAGGTGATCCGAGCCGATACTTATGCAAGAAGCTCGTGACCATCGCATCCTGGCACAGCGGCGGCCGTCGTGATACGTACAGTAATTTACACGCTGCCCAGGCCATGGCATCAACGCGGATATCACTGGTGAGAACCATCGGAGAGAGCTGAGGTGCCATCTCTTCGGTTAACCCGTCGGGGGCCGAACAATTGGCTGCCAGGACGTGAAGGTAGTGAGAATGAATGTTACCGCTCTTGATATTCCCAGTAAGAGCTCGAAGTTCACTGCAAGTGTCATGAAAGACACGCCATCCGGTTAAGCTTTCACTCGAACGCTTTTCATCCGCTGGATGCGGATCCAGCAATAGGACGGAATTCTTGGTCGTGAAAGCGAAGGCATCGTTGGGTCCGAGCCAACGCGTCTTGAACCATAGATCCCGGGCATCGAGTGCTAGCAGCAGCAACAAGACGACCGCATCCAGAAGAACTCGGAGCTTCCAGTTCATTGCGAGCGAAGGAATTGCTGGGC
>NW_008649036.1:30410-32183 GCF_000247585.1 Phytophthora nicotianae INRA-310
TGACCTGGCTATATTAAAGTATAGAAGGTCAAGGCATTTGGCCGTCAAAGGGGGTATTTTGTCCCCTTTAAAAAAGTACGGTACTATTATACTCCGCATATTTCATAATACCAAACTTTAGCACACAATCGAAGGGTCTTATTCTATGAGAACCAATATCGATAGTTAGATATGCAAGGGTTTTTCGCCTTCTGAGTCCAAAATTGAGGTCGGTTTCAGCTAATTCGCAGTAGTTTTAGCGCTATGGGCTCTAAAAAAAAAGGATCTCGGAAGTTCTAACTTGCTCGTAGGCTGATCTGGCGTCGTTATGCATAACCTAAGAGCTGTCATTGGTTGATAATGAGACTCGTATGATTTTCATGAGAAAGACGCAGTACGACTCCAGTGGAGTCGTCAATCGTTGTGTCGCGTCATGATGTGCAGATCAACAGCAAGATGAGATCGCGAATGAAAAGTATATATATTTATAAAGGTGATCTTTAGCAGTTTAAGCCTATCAGGCTTGATGTAGGCATCCTCGTTCTTCTGGACGTGGAGGTAAGCCTTCAGCCACTCGTCATCGCACTCCTCCAGACCTTGAAGTACCTTCTTGACAACATCGGCGCCGCTTTTTGGAGGCGTCCTTGCGATGCGCCCCTTGACAATCCCCCAAATATGCTCGATTGGTTGAAGTGTCGGATGGAAAGGTGAAGTAAAGAAGACGAGATGATAGTACTTGTTGGCAATTTCGGTGACTTGATATTTTTTTTGGTGGTCAATAAAGCTCGATCAACTCAATTAGAGTACGAATGGTCGCTTTATGACTAAAACCATGCTAGCTACACAAAACTAAGTTTAAAAATTAAAAAAAAATAAATGAAGAGAAAACAAACTGTTTTTCCACAGCCATTCTTGAATGTCGGCTTTAAACCACCCTGACTTTTGTGGGCTTGGATTAATCTGACGCTTGCGGTACGATGCTCCATCTAAATAGATGTTGCAACGACCGTGTTTTTGCAGATTCTTGCAAAAATCCTAAATCCAGCGCTCAAATTGGACGGCTCGAAATTGCCATGGTAAATGTCGCTATCTTGCTTTCTCTTTAAAGTAGAATTCCAAACGTTGATGGAATCTTCGACAAAACCCCCACTTAGTACTGCTCCTTTGCTTTTAATAATTCCTGCAGCAATAATACACGCACTAACAAAACAAAACATAGACAACTATTAATAGAATCGATTTTTAGCTAAACAAAATTTACTTACCAAGCTCCTCGTCCAGTCTTACCGTAGCGAATCTTATCTGCAGTCAACCATGTCTTGCCTGTGACGTGGTTGACGTTGCAGTAAGGTTCGTCCAGGTAGAGTTCTGCTCTGTCGACTCCGAGGCGGAAGCTTCGCTTAGTTCCTCGCATTGGACCATGCACAGCAATTCGATTTGCTACTTTTTTTTTTTCTCTAAGTAGGTACGTCGGAACGCAACATTACCGGGCGTTTCGGCGTAAATGTGTCGTTCTTCACTTTTTAAATGACGGAAGCCCAGTTCATGAAGGATCCGAGTCATAGTGTCTCCCTTCAGCTGAGCCCCACACACGTCAGCAACTTCATTACATACATGTTGAGCAGTGATAGGCTGGCCTCCCATATTTTGTTTTACAACGAAGTCGCGAATCGCTGGAGCGATTGCATTAAGGTCAAACATGCGGGGCCTTCCCCTGCTATTCGGAACAGGCTTTAGAACTACAGCACCAAAATATTAGATGTTAAAGTTAATTGATATGTAACTGTTAAATAT
>NW_008649036.1:35823-37127 GCF_000247585.1 Phytophthora nicotianae INRA-310
AAGTCTGTCCCGTTGAGCACACCAGTGATTGGGAAAGCTGTTGGCGGTCACGATGTCGAAGCGCCTGAGTCTGCACTGCTGGCAATTCGTCTACATACTGCTGCTGGACCCGTGGAGCTCGCAGAACCCGTCAACTGTCTCATTATTGAGCAAGACGATGGTGAATTTATCATCGGTAACGATGTGCTGCTCTCTCTTGGAATTAATGTGGACAGACAACTGGAACAACTTGCTGGTGGTAAACTCAATGACGATGAGGATCCCATTGCGAGTGATGATGAATTTCGGCCTGGCCATGCAAATGACCTTGGCATCCAGGAAGGGCTTGAAAAACTGTTCACTGCTGCACTGGATAACGGTTTTCCGGTGGAATCCATGGAGGAACTGCGTCGAATTGCTAAGAAGCACGACATTTGGCGAATAGTTCTCTGTGATGACCCTCCTGCTAAAGTGCCACCGTACAAGCTTCGCTTGAAGCAGGATGCAAAGCCTTTCCGCTGCAAAGCTCGGCAGTACGGACCCTTACAGAGCGCGTTCCTGAAGGAATTCAACCAGACTCTTGTGGACCTTGGTTGGGTCTTCAAAAACCCTAGCAGTCATTGGGCTTGTGCTGCCCTGCCTCTTAAGAAGCCGAAGGTCAATGAGTTTCGCCAAGCGGTGGATTACAAGCCGTTGAATGCGATGACCGAAGCAATTGCAGGCGTCATGCCTAACTTGAAGACAAAGTTGGAGCGATTGAAAGGAAAGAAACACTACGGTCTTTTCGACTTTATCCGCAGCTTTTGGCAACTTGCTGTGGCGATAGAAAGCAGAGAGCAGCTCTCGTACATGACGGATGAGGGTGTGTTCACGCCAACCCGTGTGATGCAAGGAAGTTGTGACGCGGCGTTACATTTTCAAGTCTCGATGAAGAACTGTTTCGCTGAGCTACTCGATCACCATTTACTTATATGGATTGACGATCTCTTGTTCTACTCTGGAATTATAGAGAGTTACCTTGCTGCTCTAGAGCGGTTGTTTGACTTGGTGAACGAATTCGGATTGAAGTTGAGTCTGAAGAAGTCCTCGTTGTACCAACGCTCAGTTACGTGGTGTGGTAAGGTGATTGATGAGAATGGTGTTCGTCATGACCCAAAACGGATTGAAGGGCTCACTTCCATGCCAGTACCAGTCACAGCGGGACAACTGCAGCAGTTTATCTGCGCAACGAACTGGATGCGAGACAGTTTGGTTGACTACGCTCGCACCATTCGGCCGTAGCAATCGCTGTTGGATCGTGCACTTGCTGGTAAACGAAAGACGAA
>NW_008649036.1:40007-42107 GCF_000247585.1 Phytophthora nicotianae INRA-310
ACTATATACATGTATAACGGAGTTGTAACTCCGTTACACGCTTACTGCAACATGCAGGAGGCAAGATTAAAAATGTTCTGCTTTCTAACGGAGCGGATGCTCAAAGAGGAGCTCAAGGCTGCTTACTACTTACCGTTTATGAATGTGTTGCACGACACCTGCACCACCGGCAGCGGTAAGAAGGGTCTCGTTGGCGAGTTTCATCAACCAGAACTGGGAGTTCTGTGACATCGCGTTGTTGGTTACAGTGCATAATGGGTCGCACACTTCATTCACGATCAAGGTGCTTATCACGTCAAGGATTGCAGTAATCTATCGGGTTGAAATCGAGCCAATGGCCCCTTTTACTATGTCGGACACCACGCCGAGTGCCCGGAAGGTCTCAAAGTTGTTCGAAGAGTCGCTTCCGACGGACTGCACCAAGCGCGTCCTGAACCTGTGCCTCGAGTATGGTATGGGCATGCGTGAAAACTACTAGACGATGTGTGCTGGGCCCCAAGCCCAACAAGCTGAAGATGGAGCGGTGTGTGTGTACAATTGGTGGCCCATTTCCAGAAGGTACAGCCAATCAGGAAGGTGAGGAACCTAAACATCTACATCAACTCGCCCCAGAAAGTGGAACGCCTCGCCAAGGTGCAGAAGTTTTACGGTCTACCTGAGTTGAGCACCATTGTCGATTGTGACACACGCTTTGTGCCCTCCGTCACTCTGTTTCAACGCACCATTATCAACCACTCCGCCACCAAGGCGTATTTCCAGTAGTGCGAATCTTACGACGACGAAGACGTGTTCATCAAACTCACTTTTGCTGATTGGAGATTATTGGGGGATATGGAGGGTGTAACACAGTTGCTGGCCGATCTAGCGCTGATTGAAGTACAGCGCAGCAACCAAGTTTTCTCAGTGCTTACCATTCTATTAAAGTTTACGACCGTCTAGCAGCCTATATATACTAGGTCTACGATCTAGAAGCCTCTAGATCACCTAAGACCAACGAGCACTCATTTCCACATCATGCCGCTCACGTGGACACATTCTCTACAGAGGCAAAGATCGGCGTTAACCGGATAAAGGGATAGGTCGTAAAGGGGCTGCCCACACTCTCAGCCGAATCGGCGGTCAATCTGTGGTTTCCCCCACGAAGTTCACGGTGGAAATCCTCATCGAACCCGCCGCTCTCGAAGATACCACCACGTCTGATGACGTTTCGGACGACGCAGCGGCCACTGCAATGAAAAATGTCATAAACGAGGGTAAGGAGATCTTGCGCAACCCACACACAGAGGTCTTCTGTGCGATGCATGCAGTCGATTCCAGTAACACCATGGATGCAGAGGTGGATACGCAGCCAAATCTGGATCTGATGCCGTCCGCTGGTAACGTGATGGTGATGTGTGGCGCGCCTTTGATTGGTACGGTGACAACGACGACGCTTGTAGCAAGTCATCACGACCAAGCCAACGAAGTGCTCAAGAAGAGGCACAAGCACACTGTGAACTGGATCCGAGCCGTCGTTCAGCAAGTGTCGAACGACAAGAGGACAGCGGAGGTGTTCACCACGCTACTTCAGGTACGGAGCATGGACGCGGTTTGCTGAAACCTGCAGGCTCTCTGCAAGTACATGACACAGGAGTGGCAACGTTCCTGCCGATTGCAGCACTCACACGTGTTTGGTTGGGGAGGAGTCCGTCTAATGCTTTCCAGGAGCGTGTGTTCTCGGCGGGAGCGTTCGTTATGAGTGCACTTAGAACAAGCACGGACAATTATCAAGCGGAGATGCAGATGCTCTTAAAGCACAATCGCAGCTAGATCAGGAAGATGGAAATGGCGGGCCTCGCTGATTGAAAGAACCTCGAACGACACCGAGTTTATTTAGTTGGTAGTAAGCCAGTAGAACTAGAGTACTATAGTAATTTTGCTACAGTAATTGGGAAGACTTCAATTTGATTTTTGGATCACTGGAGTGGTTCAAATTTTGCAGGAATAGTTCATATTTTAGCAGCAGTAGATTGTAAAAAGTACCAGAACTGCCAAGCCCTGGTTATGCTGCAGAGGTATTGACTACTTCAGGTTTCACGTATACCCTACATTGAATGAGTT
>NW_008649036.1:43517-45224 GCF_000247585.1 Phytophthora nicotianae INRA-310
GACGAAAGTGGTGTATTTCAACAAGATGATGCGGCGATGCGAGGGCTAGGTGAATCAGGTTGGAAGATATACGATCAAGATCACTGCGGTAAGGCGGTTGGATACAGAATAACAAGTTGCGTGTGCTAACATATTCTGTATTGCAAATGGTACAGCTGATCTGAGCCTGGGCGGAGCTGACCTCTACACGGGCAGATGGGGAATCACGAAATCTACTGCAGCGTTTGCAAACTGACCGCTCGGTATGCTGTTTCATTTCTTGCCCAAAACTCTGTGGAAGAAAATCGCGGCAGAGTCAGAGGCGTACCGGAAGCAGTGTATTCCAGCAATCGCGGAGAAGACACGTGAGCGCCAACTCGCTGCGCTAGCCAGGGACCCCAAAAAAACTGTGGATGATTTGAACGCCATTGTGGACAAGCTTGAAAGGCACAAACCCATCCGAGAACACGAGATACTACACGTACTGGGCTTGCTTGTGGCGCGCACCCTATGCGGACACACCGATGATTTGGCAAAGCACTGGACCGTTAGCGAAGATGGTGCTGTACCTCGCGGCACGTTCGGAAGGTACACGAAGCGCGAAAGGTTCAGGACAATAACTTGGTTCCTGCACTTTACGAGCACCGGCAGCGAAGGAGGAACCACCGACAAGGCGTTCAAGATTTGCTCCGTGTTACAAGTGATCGAAAAGACGTTCCGTCGGGGGTTCCAGCTTGGCCCTCGCGTGAGCTTCGATGAGGGAACGATCTCAAATCGGAGCCAGTACAACCCCATACGGGTGTACAACAAGGAGAAGCCGCACAAGTATGGAACCAAATATTACATGACCTGCTGTGCTGCCACGGGATACTGTGCAAGGTATGTGGTGAATTCGGTATTCGACAGAATACAACGTTCTATATTCTGTCCTATTCTGTATAAACTCCGTATCTGACAGAGCAAGCTAACCATACTTTTTTGCTGTTCTGTATACGACAGAGTTGAAGTGTATCTTGGAGCCGAGCCTGACAAGAAGAAAAGTGAAGGGGCTTCCCAAAGGACAGTCATCAGGAACATCTTCAAGACCTTCGAAAGTTTGCCAAAACAGTGGTTGATCGTCGCAGATAATTTCTACATCTCATCTGCTCTGGCGCTTGCACTGCTACCCATGGGACTTTACTACGTGGGAACTCAGCGCGCGGATCGACTGGGCTGGCCAAAAGCACTGATGTTCAAGCAGAAGCGCCGGCCACAGTACATGCCACGCGGAGCCTATCGAATTGCCCACGGTAAGGAGTATCCGGCGCTAGCCGCTACGGCGTGGATGGACTCAGCTCCGGTCCACATGATAGCAACAGGATGTTCTACGGTGCTGACGCATGTGGCCAGGAAGGACAAACGTACGGGACTATCACGCAGGTGCAGTGCCCTCAGCTGGCTGCAGATTATCATTCGGGTATGGGTGGGTGTGTGGGTGGGGGGGGGGGGGGGGACACCAACGATCAGATTCGGCTCCAGCGCTACAAAAAATATTATCGTCAGCTATTTCTGGCATTCGTTGACATGGCAACCGTCAACGGATTTATCCTGCACCGGATCGTCATGAAGCAGAAAAGGGAAAGAGTCCCTAGCCATGCAGAGTACATGCGCCGACTTCAAGTGGAGTTACTGGCAGTTACCGCTGTGGGCTTTCGATCGAATCGCTATTGCGAAGACCTGGTCAACACC
>NW_008649036.1:47374-47884 GCF_000247585.1 Phytophthora nicotianae INRA-310
TGCTACAGAACAAGGGGCTACGGTGACCAGTACTACGGCGGCTGCTACCGAACAAGGAGCTGCGGTCACCAGCCGTATCACGACCGCTACAGAACAAGAAGGTGTGATGGGTGGCCGTTCATCTACTGCTACAAGTCGCAAACAGGGCGAGTTCCATGAAGAACCAAGTCGGAAGACACAGCAAATGATTTGGACAGCTTCGACCGCGATGACTTTTTGGACGTGGAAAACCTCTTTGGTCCCGTTGCAGCAGATGATATCAATGTCGCGGTTGAGTCTTTTGCCTATGGTGCTGAGTCTGAGGACGATGAGGAAACGTTTGACGAGGCTGGAAACGACGAAGAAGAGTATGCCGATGAAGAGGAGTCCGACCCAGTGTTTGACGACGAAAGTGGTGTATTTCAACAAGATGATGCGGCGATGCGAGGGCTAGGTGAATCAGGTTGGAAGATATACGATCAAGATCACTGCGGTAAGGCGGTTGGATACAGAATAACAAGTTGCGTGTGC
>NW_008649036.1:52109-53044 GCF_000247585.1 Phytophthora nicotianae INRA-310
GTTTTTCACTGCATGCCCTTAGCTATGGCAGCATTCTTGACAATCGTGTCAAGGACCACTTTTCGGTTCTCCGAAGAGAGACTCAGAAAATCCAGGATGGCTTGACGCTGCGCCGAGGTTAGATTTAGGCCAAGTTGCTGCAGATGCTGCAGACCTCCGATTTTGCCCATGTCCTTGACTTTAAGCCAGTATTGAAAGTGCAGGTTTCTCGCCGAGACTATTAGCTATCGGGCCCAAAATGCTTCTCTCTTCATTTCCAGCGACAGCCTCGCGACGTCTCAGGGATCTTTTTGTATCAACTCCTTAACCACTTGCGCAACATCAATCGATAACTTTCTCGAGAGCTGGGCCTGGCTCAAGTCCGTGACTGGCGCAGCGCTACTGATGCTTAAAGAATCGCCGTCGCCGTGGCAAATAGGATCGCGTAGATGAATCGCATACTGCAATTGTTTTGGTGGAAGATACGCTTGAGCACTTTGGAGGTTTTTGCGAAGTGAGATGAAAAAGAACCAGCTTTCTGAACTGGGAAGAAGAGTGGTTAGTTTATCAATACCATACGGAGTATTCAAATCTAGTGATCGAATGGGAAAGTTTTCAAATCGTGCAAGAAAAGCATCTCAGCGAATCAAACATACAGACGATCCCCTTGGTAGTCAGCGTTTTGAGCCGCCAATTTATTCCTGTCTAAGGGTATTCCTATCCACGAATGTACAAAAATGGATCCGAGTACCTTCAGTGCACAAAATACTAATGGAGACGACTGATGTAGCTCGTTACTGGCAAACCACCCTGTTTTGCTCTCCTATTGCTAGTTTTGCCTCACCAAACCAAGATACCCTCCTCTCTAGCCCAGCCACTCCACCTCCCACTCACCAACACTCAACGACTGCTGTACACATATGCTAGCACAGTACACATCCCTAGTTTTTCCCAAA
>NW_008649036.1:53791-55002 GCF_000247585.1 Phytophthora nicotianae INRA-310
GTGAAGACTCGTCAGAAGAAAGTGTTGCCGTCACAGGTGTGCAATCAGAGTGAAGGTTGAGCACTTCTCCGTGATCCTAAAGCTCGAATCACGTGCGCGAGAGGAGTTACACAACCTATTGTATTATTATCAACAAGTCTCGAGGACGTGAGTCAGCAAGCAGGCCAACCGGCACAGTAGACCAAAGTAGTCAAAATAGGTATCATCGGTTCAACATTCGGATCGTGGCAGCAACAATGCTCTTGTGCAGTTATAACTTTTCCATAGTTAAGCACCCCAGAATAGGTATATTTGATATTCCATTTTACGATTTAGGGGTGCGAGGGGGAATAATATCTTGGGTTTGTAAGTGACTGGTCAACGGGAACCGCTAATTTATTGCTGTTGAGGGAGTATTCCATTTCTAGGGATTACTATCGAGGGGATCGTCTGTATCAGTACATTTCAATGAAATGGACTCGGGAATCGGAATTCATCGGTAGCTTTATAATCACACCATGGTATTTATGAGGCTTGCCAGTTTCAAGTGGCGTGTCGCCACTGGGGATAGTAATATGCAGGTGCAATTCGAGTTCGGCTCTCTGTGCAACCGAGTTGCTTTATATATTTCTTCTCTATGATTCACCTTGTTTTACGTTATACGGTGGCCACACTAATCTCATTATACAAAAGTGAAAACTGGGTTGTCTGCCGTTCCTCTATGCGCACGTTTAGCGAGTCAGCAATGATAGTATACACGCCCCGACTGACAGTTCACACTGTGGGTGTACGTAGCTTTACACAATTCATGAACTAGATCTCAAAACCAATTTTTACATATTCAGCTGAAGTTTCGCCAATTCATTAAATTCCGCTTTTTCTACCATTGTTGCGAGGATTTTCGTAAAGACAAACAATAACGGCAAATACGCGGAGGTCTTGTTGATGTGATATGATTTGGAACAATGACCATGTCATATTGTGGAACATCAGCATACCAACTACATACTGCCACGCCGCCAAAGCGACTACCAAATCTCGATCCCAAGCGAAAGCGATATTTTCGTGGGCGAAAAAATCCTCGCTTTCGTCATCACTCTTGCGCTGACGTGCAGACCGACTTCCGGGGCGATCCATATGAGCGACAAGCATGCGTCGAAGACGCATGCGTCTCTTTTTGCGGTAACGCCTTTGCACTGCAAGTTTCTTGATATTAGCGTCGTGACCGATTA
>NW_008649036.1:55102-55836 GCF_000247585.1 Phytophthora nicotianae INRA-310
AGGCTTACTTGTGTGCAAATCGGGCGTCGTCAGAGACAGAAATGGCCACAGTTTCTTCTTCATATATCATGTTGATACTCTTCGTGATGCCACAGAAGCCGTTCAAGCAGCGTTCAGCTTTCTTTTGTTTTTGGTTCACTGTACCTCGCATACTCTTTCCAATAAAGGCCGGATTCTGTATTCGACAGAATAATCGTTATTGCAGGTATTCCACTCATTCATCAAAGCGATGGACGACTGGGTGGATCTGAAGGCGTTCCGGAAGCTGTGGAACAAGCTGATCAAGAGCTGGTGGAAGGCTAGGCAACCTACGGTTCTCGAAGTGGACTACACGTTCGTCAAGCCTGGTGTGGTCGGCAAACTGCGCAAAAATCAACGCAATGCAGACAATTTCATCGGTAAGTCTTGCAAAATGAAGCTGCAAAGCTCGTATACTATCTGCGCATACGCTGTAGGTCCCAAGGAGTTGTGGAAGTACGCTACACGGGAGGGATTAGTTACAGACGCTCTGCAACATGACGCGGCCCCGCCTCCAAAGAAGCCGCCGATGGGAAATCTTGCTGCATACGCAGCAGCAAAACAACGTGCCAAAAACCTTCAACCGATGCCTGGCGTCGTGCGGACTGCTAATGCAGAGGTTGCTACAGAACAAGGGGCTACGGTGACCAGTACTACGGCGGCTGCTACCGAACAAGGAGCTGCGGTCACCAGCCGTATCACGACCGCTACAGAAC
>NW_008649036.1:73240-75046 GCF_000247585.1 Phytophthora nicotianae INRA-310
ATGCATTTTTGTGTGCGGCTGATACGCTGCTCCTGCGAGGCGTGCGCCAACGATGTCCCGTACACTCACTGCAAGTGGAGAGGGAAAACGCAGCAGTGTTGTGTGCTGGACATTGTGACTGTGTGGGAGGCTGGAGCTCATGCAAGTCGCCGCCGGCCTGAGAGGCGTATTCGGCTAACAGAGCCAATGAAGGTGGTTGCCAGGGAAATGGCGGCTCACCGCCACCGCCCTACCCGGATTCGAAACGCGCTTCTCCGCGGTTCCAACCTTGGCCAGAACAGCTTGCCATCTGTTGCAGCGGTGCAGCGATTTGTTCACCATTATCGTGCTGCCCACCTAGGCGGCAGCGACTTCTGGGATTTCTCGAACTTAGTGCGCGAGAGGGGCTTCACAGGCCAAGAAGAATTGATTGAAGGCTTTACTTTCACATGGAATATGGATGGCGAAGGCCGTCCGGTTGTAGGTATTGGCACCGACATGGATTCGTTTGTTGTGGAGCTCTAGTCTAAGAAATTGCTGCAGCGATGTGTTCAAGAACCGGCAGCTCATGTACTACACGTTGATGCCACGTTCAAGCTCAATCAGGTCAACTACCCTGTCATCGTTGTCGGAATGTCCGACTGCATGAGAACGTTTCATCTCCTGGCCGTGTTCATCTCGTCACAGCGGACAAAGGTTCAATAGGTTGAAGCTTTGTCGGCGCTGAAGCGAGTATTTCGATCCGTGACAGGGCATGACCTGGCCCCTCGATTTGTCATGGTGGATGCCGACGAAGCTCAACTGAACGGCGTCGAAGAGGTTTTTGCCTCCTCTATCGGTGGAGCCAAGCCTGTTGGCTTGAGGTGCTACTTCCACGTGTTGGCAAAGGTTCACGAAAAGACTCGTGCACTTGAGCCTTTGCTTGATGCTCGAGTAATGCGCGACATCGCCGACCTGCACTTCACTGCTACTGCGGGCGCGTATTCTGAAAAGAAGGCGAAGCTTTTGTCAGACTGGGAGGGAGACACCAGGCTCACGGCCTTTACTGTTACTTCCAGAAGCAGTGACTAGACAGCAGGTTTCATTGCTGGCAAGTGTTCCACACTCGACCAGGCTTTCCCACGGCTAATAATCCCGTCGAGCAGTACAACAGGGCCTTGAAGAGAGACTATACCCTGCACTCTCGCCTCAAAATGGGCTCGCTGATAGAGCAGCTGCTGCAGTGCTGCCGCACTGAGAGTTTGAAGGAGAAAGCATTCGCTTTGGAAGTCACCCCCTCACCTGTCCTCGTACAACGTGCACGTGACGAGCACACAAGATACATGAACTTGTGTCAGGTCGATCCCGTTTGGCATTCTTGCTGAATGACGCACCTTCGACATCAGAAGACCATGTGTACGTGGCTTCGGAGCTTTGCGATCAAGTGTACGACCCACAAGCTCGACGCACCAGCGAGTCATTACCTGTCACGTCCCGCCTCAGCGTCCAGACAGCGCGTGCTGAAGTGCGCGGCACGCCAGGTGAAGGCTGGCGCGTCGATGTGTTGTGCCGGTGTTGTCCTTGCAACTATTACCTGAAGTTAGGCGTGTGCACACACCTTGTGTTCGCTCTGCATGTGCGTGGTTTGCTGGATCTATCAAAGCGCAAGAAGCTAGACTATCGTCGCTCGAACAATGCTCTTCGTGCTCAAAGCGAGCGTCAACTAGCAGGAAGGCCTATTGGCAACAGCACAGCATTGAACAAAGAATAATGTCTGGAATCTCAAGTAAACAAATATAACGAGAGCTTCTTCACCTTTCCTAAATGGTCCTACAGTTCCTGTTGATT
>NW_008649036.1:77282-78202 GCF_000247585.1 Phytophthora nicotianae INRA-310
TGAGTGAGCAGGTCCTGCACCTCCTTCTTGGTCAGTCAAATCCTGAAGTATGAATTTGACAGTGTGGCAGCCGGAAAGTTGGAGATTGGCGTGCTTCTTGCGGGTTGGTGCTCAACGTTGACCTTCTCGTCGTGATAATCATGGCAGGCAGTCTGCTATTTGAAGGGGACTTCTATTGCTTGGTGGAATATACACCATTAACCACGGTCTCAGTGTGACAGGTGTAAAATGTTTCCCTACTTTATACATACAAATTTTTTGTAATTGAACTTTCGACCAGTTATTCTTTGTGTTTCAAGTAATCTCTTACGAAGTGACTAGCTAGCTAAAGCAGTAATATAATTAGCGCGGCCCAAACCATGTAATTTGAAGCTGTATCAGGTTACGCTTACAAATACGCGACGTTTAAAGACAAAGAAAAAGATATAAGTGAATATTATAAATGACCGGGTTGGCGGTGACCCGGGTCACCGCAAAACTTTTCCCCGGACTTCGACTTAATTAATTCTCTGGATTTTATATGCAGCGTTTTAGGAGGCGAATCACTCTGACCCAAACTACTCTATCTTATTTTACTCAGAGCCCGAACTAGTGATGCCAACTCAAAACTTACTTGAGAACTTGATACACCCAATAAGGTGGGTTTTCTCTCCTGAACCTCAATAACATGTCATTGCAGCTTATATCAGATACGGTACCCATACTTTACTCAAGTATATTCGCGATGTATATCTGATATCCTTTGTACAAGTAATACCACCATAGTGAATGTTGCTTGTGGCGGCCAAGCGTAACATCACGGTAAATTACGACTAGCCGAAGTAATTTTAATCCGTATGAATGTTGCCCGAACAGAATTCAATGAGCAGATGATGCAGCTGCGGAGCAAGTGCACCAGATGCCTACCACCAATATCCTTC
>NW_008649036.1:82552-84242 GCF_000247585.1 Phytophthora nicotianae INRA-310
CATAACACGTGGTCAGTTGGTATAACACCTCATATTCCACTGATTTGGTTTTTGCACACCCACGTCATTACAATCCTGGGTAGGACTCTGGATATAAAATCCAGAGTACAAGTTCTGCACAAATTAAGTTACTTTCATTCCGGCATGTTGAGTTCCTATTCTGGTACACTGTACCAAATGTTATAAATAGGCTTACTTTATACTATATTGTACGCCAGAGTGGACGAGGCCACCAGCTTCTCCACCGCTAAATCTTAATTTACTTCTCCTTTTATCAACTGACTTGATTCAAGTCCTTCACAAGTCCAATATTCAAGCTTCTCCTCCAAGATTCTCTACCTACATATAGTCTCGCTCTCCTCAGCTGCCCTTACACCTCTGCAAATCCCTTACTTCAACACGGCTCGTTGCGTTTTCCTGCTACGACTCGAGTCGTCTTGACATGTGACTCTGGGCTCACACTGGTAACACCACCTATGCCATTCTCGGATAGACACCATTTAACCGTTTTCAGATGCGCGTGTGATCCAGCGGCACAGTGCGCCGCGACAAACTGATGCATTCGAATCCCTGTCAGCTGTTTATCCCCGTCGATGGCAACCTGCTTGAATCGTTTGGGAGGAATGCTCGTTTGTTGCTGTTGCCTTATGTTGAAAAGTTCTAGCTGCCGAGCAATCTGTGGCGTTGCACAGTGATACAGCACGGAGTCGAGGCCTCGTGTGCTCCATTTGGTCACGAAAGAACGGTCATTTTGGTCCCGTGACAAAATCTCAGTCCATACTTTACCGGACGATCTTCGTACCATTCCCCGCAGCCTCGAAGAGTCCGTCGATGCAATGTGCAGCAACATAAATCCAGCCGAGATGATAAGTGCCACTGCCAAGCCGCCGAAGATTGCGTACAGATGCGGGTCTGAGTGTAATTCGGCATTTCGGAGTACTAAATCTGCGCCAACTTTGCAAGTAAAATGGATCACTAGAACTGCTACTGCGTTCAGTGTCCAGAAACGAACAAAATCACAGCGTGCAGCGTGATCCAGACGCATCGCAAGTGACCGCGTCTGCAGCGTGATGCGAATAACCCAGTAGCTACTGCTCAGCGTCGTGAGCACGAGTGTGAGGCTTTGTACTGGAATCGCTGGAGTGCACTGAATGACGATACTCCCCTCTGCAGTAGAGAGTTTTGCCGTACACCCAAGCGAAAAAATATTGCTAAGCGCTCCAATCGCGCCTAGATACAACAACACCATTGTACCGGGATGTTCCAACGCGCCGTCTGCTGGGTCGCACTGTAGCAGCTCGAATAGTCCAAGTCTTATGGGTGGAGGAGCGTTCTTTTCGAATGATTCAGCTGTAGTTCGATATAAGCTGTTACGGATAAAAATCCAGACGCTTTTGAGCATGAAGAGGTACTCTAATGCGTAGTACGAGGCCCCGATTAAGTTGAGAATCAGTAAGAACGTTCGGATCTGTCGACTCGTGTTGTCTTGGATTCGAATACGTCGATAGGTTATCGTGGTATCAATCATGAACCACTCGATCTGACGCAAGTTGTCTTGCTCCAGTAGCTGGTTTTCCGGTGTACTACTAGGTGAGATCAGTGCTGCACACGCTGGGAGGTCAATTAGACTTCCATTTAGAGTTCGAAATTGTATCTCTTTCGACGTCATGAAGAGTCGGCAAAGTATCTG
>NW_008649036.1:86987-88783 GCF_000247585.1 Phytophthora nicotianae INRA-310
ACGCGCGCAGTGACCAGCTTTACCTTTGGCTTGGGGCTGCTGACGTACTTGTTGATGGCTCGGCGATGGTGAGTACCATAACGAAATGGCCCGAAAATAAGAAGTGGGTAAACCTCGAAAATAGATGCGGTGCAATGACGGGACAATTTATTGCGAGACTACCATATCGAAGCAGCGTGCTTGGCTTCAACATCCATAAGGAAGACGACGCACGTGAAATATGGGCAAGGAGGTCGTTATCCTATAGGAGCCCGTGGATATGCCAGGTCATTGGCATGATGTCAAGTAAGTCACTGTAGTTCTATGCTGATACCACCAGATGTCGACCGCTTATTCGCTCCGAGCTACAGTATTGCATTTACACATTCCCTCGCATTGTTTCGATGTGGTCCACGCGTCCTGTTTCATTTGGCGTCATAAAAGGTGTGAACCGCGTCGAAACAAGGTAATGTTTAAGCAGAGCAATATGCCCTGATTGTGAGGCATGCCCTTAGATTCTCGATAAAGATTTAGTTGAAAGAGCGATCTTATCCAGCAGCTTGTTTCACATGCTATCGGATAAATGAAGTAAAATATCTTGAGTTGCTAACGACGTTTCGCCTATGTTGTTAGCAGGGTTCATAAGACTAGTGAAGCTAATGATCGTGACGGCTTTAGTTGAAAGGGTTTAATCCTCGCAGTACCTTTTGCACAGCTTCTCCACCTCCGACACCTCTCCGCGTTCGAGTCACCTTCAGCGCCATATCCTCTCGTGATGCGGTCCCACACATCAGTTACCTCTTGGGTGTCGACGGTTCTAATTATGCATTGTTCGTGCCTTTCATTATCGTCAGGACTTATGTAAAATGAAGGTTACCTTTTTGGGTCGTATTTGGACATGACCTGGATTTTGGTCGGGCATGCATTCTGCGATAATTCCAGCATTATCGAGCGTTCTGTCGGCAAAATAAGACAATCCATCAGTCGAAAGAGCTATCAGACTCCTCCTTTGAGCTTGACAAACATCCCAATGACGACACTGACAGCTCCGTGGGCAGTATATCGAAAGATGACGCAAGCTCAGCGAACCAGTCAAAACTGCCCTTTAAAATGTGCCTAACAGATCACAGCGGGTATCACAGGTAGTCTACGACAAGAGAATATGTAGTTCTAACACTTCGTTGGTTCATGCATACCTAAAACTAGCAAATGAAGCAAATAACGGACTGTGAACGCCTGGTTTGAATTAAGGCCTAAATAACCTATCCTACCATAATCCCGTCATGTCTGCATACAACCCAAGAAAAGCCTTCCTAATATGAATTCTGTAGAGATTGATCGTATCGAGTGGAGCTTCACTATCTTCTACAGTACTTCGAAGTCATATGTAATGGATCTCTGGCAAGTAGTTAAGGCGTCCCATCTATTAGGCATGGAAATGAAGGAGGACGGGAGAAACCTTGCATTTTGTAGCTCGGAGCGAATAAGCGGTCGACATCTGGTGGTATCAGCATAGAGCTACAGTGACTTACTTGACATCATGCCAATGACCTGGCATATCCACGGGCTCCTATAGGATAACGACCTCCTTGCCCATATTTCACGTGCGTCGTCTTCCTTATGGATGTTGAAGCCAAGCACGCTGCTTCGATATGGTAGTCTCGCAATAAATTGTCCCGTCATTGCACCGCATCTATTTTCGAGGTTTACCCACTTCTTATTTTCGGGCCATTTCGTTATGGTACTCACCATCGCCGAGCCATCAACAAGTACGTCAGCAGCCCCAAGCCAAAGGTAAAGCTGGTCACTGCGCGCGT
>NW_008649036.1:90753-93159 GCF_000247585.1 Phytophthora nicotianae INRA-310
CTCTGGTATCTTCCCATAACTTTTATCCTGTGTACAATAGGCGCCCTCGCTAACCTCTCTTTCGTGGAGATGCTTATGTGGTTCTTGAGCTTTCGGTGCGCTTGCTAGACGATCAAATTCGTCCACGTTTTGATTTTGTGCTACACTGCTGAAGTGAGGATTCCCACAATTCTCCACCCCCATACGTTGCTCCATAGATGCCACCAAGCGGTTCAAAGACTGGTTGTGCCAGAGTTGATCATGGAGACTTCGTCCCTCATCGATCCAACCTTCCACATCGTCAATGGACGTAAGACCCATCACTCGTCGCCTTGCAGTCTCTGCATCTTCCTTTTCACGCTGCGCTCGCTCATTTTCAATTTGCTGGTGCAGTTGCTTCCGCTCTAGCTCTTCTTGTTCTCGTTGTTGTGTCTCCTTCACCTCGGCAGTTTCCTTCGTATCAATAGCTAGAACGTGTCTAAGTTTGAGCATAGTAAGATCCAGCTTCTCTACAACTTGTCGCTGAACTACTTCCTCGAAAGAATCTCTATTCTCTACTGGCGCCACGCCAATTGCGTTATCTTCGGCTTCCTCAGGAGGCTTGCCACTGTCTTGCCTTTCCGAAGTTATAAGATCGATATTGAGGTTGTTTTGGACCCAATCAACATTTCGCCACGAAATATCAACATTTGTGTCGTCTTTTTCCTCCTTGAATGACGCTATTGACAGTTTTGCTTCGATCTCTTGAATTTTGCGCTCGGTGAGGCTTCGTAATGTTTTGATCTCTGCTTCCACTGTAGATTCACGTTGAGTTGATATGTCTACTCTTTCGAGCTGTTGTAGTACATTTTCAATGTCAGCTGAACACGTTAGTAGTTTACCACGCATAGGTATTAACCGGAGTATCTCCATTTCACGCTCCTTTGTCTCTTTCTCTTCGGCCTTCTTCTTTTCTTCCGCAGCTCCTTTCTCTTTCTTCTCCGCTTCTTTCGCCGCAGCAGCGGCGTCTTCCTCGGCCTTCACGTCGGCTTTCCGTCGCTCTGTCATGTCTGCAAACGTTAGATCCAGTTGGGATACGATCGTTTGGGTGGCAGACTGGAGCTCAGCGTTGGCGGCGTTCCTGATCGCTGCATCGTCTTCAGTCTTGTCCTCTTCGGGTGTATCATCTTTCTTTTCCTCCTTCTCTCTACCTTCAAACGGCTTTAGTGCTTCTAAGAGCAACTCATTGATAGTATTCGCCGCATTGCGGACTTTCATTGCTGCCACGACACAAACCCCAGGGCTCTCAGCCTTCTCCTCTTGTTGTTGAGGCGTTGATTCAAGTCCTTTAGAAGTGATCGAGCTTAGGCGACGACTCTCTCTGAGCTTCCGTATCTCCTCAGCGAACGAATCTTCATCGTCTTCTGAATCCTCTGGGGGTGGAGGCGGCGGGGGCGACTCCGGCGATGATCTAAATTTCCCTCTTGAGACGTCAAGTCGTAGTGAAGGACGACGGCCTTTTGACGGCGTCTTCCCGAAGCGCGTACTCTGACGAAAAACATTTGATAGTTCGTCAGTTGTTGATGTTCTTGCAGCCTTGCTTGCCTTTATTCGACTGCCAGTAGAGATCAACTCGTTGAGATCGCGGATCTCTTTTCCAATCAACGCGTCGATGGAGTCTTCGTCTGGTGTTAATGAAGTGTTGATATCCTCCGACACGTATGACGGAGACGGTGACGATGTGACTGGAGACAGCGAAGGTGGAGTAAACGATGGCGATGATAGGACAGGTGACTTGGGCTCAGGCTTGCGTCGTTGAGTATGGGCAGACGTTGTTGGCTTGAATTGAGTTGACACAGGAGAGCAGGCACTGCAGCGTTTACTCACGAGTGAAGGTCTGTTTCGAAGAGCCTGCTCAATCCGCGGCATGGGGGACACTGCCACTTCCTCGTCGCTGGAGTCGTCATGATGTGCGTTTTGGATTGTAGATCTGATCGGTTTTCTTGGCGTAGGCTGCGTTTTCACAGCTCGTAGACGACCAGAGTTCTTTTTAGCTTGTGGACTCGTTGGAGGGGATGATACTAACACTGGTGAGGTGTTGGAGCTTGGTTTGGTTTGATTCAACCTCGATCGATGGCTTGTGGCACTCTGTTGGAAGTCGGAGACGAGCTCATCAAGAGACATTTCCTCTTTATCCTCGTGATCATATCGCCAGCTTCTAGAAGCCTTGGATGTAGATACTGCCTTGCCTCCAGCCGTAGAGTCGAAAGACAACTCGAGGAACATGATCCAGCGGATACGAAGGCACCTCGATACACAGGTACTGCCAAATGGGATCCGTTGCGGACAAGTGGTGTTATCCGTTTCGACTGGCTGGTCGGGCTATTCCAGGGTATTGAGCTCAGATAAAACCGACTGACTTGAATGTAATTATGCTATGAATTGTAG